>NC_142934.1:27200146-27267646 GCF_046866305.1 Octopus bimaculoides
AATCGGATTTAGGGAAATTAAGTTAATTTTAGACAAATATATTAATAAACTAAATAATCTAAATTACCTGAAACTCTGGACTAGCACAAATAATACTTTAAAATGGTTTAAAGATATTAAAGACAGTAGTAGTTACAAATTTATCCACATAAACATAGAGGATTATTATTCATCTATTAATGAAATTGTACTTAATAAGGCCTGAATATAAGCTATGAATAAGGTGGGAATGACTAAGGATGAAGTAAAAATGGCTAGAAAATCGTTTATTAGGTATAATAATAAATTGTGGGCTAGAAAAGATACCATGGATTTTTTTGATATCCCTATGGGAGCACCGGATTCTGCTCAGGTTACAGACCTAGTAGGAATTTACTTATTAGCAGAACTCCAATTAGAAAATCTTAAATTGGAGGGTGGATTATACAGAGATGACCTCCTGCTAATAACGAAAAATAGCACGAATAGAACATTAGAAATATATAAGAAGAAAATATATAGTTTCTTTAAAAGAAATGGGCTTAGGATTACAATTTATAACGAATATAGCAATGTTAACTACTTAGATGTAAATTTTAACTTAATAACAGGTATAACCCAACCTTACCATAAAATTAGCGAAAACCTGAAATATATTAATGCTAAGAGTAACCATCCACCTTCTATTAAGAAAGCGTTAGTAAATAATATAGGGAAAAGAATTTCAGTACTTTCTTTCAACTATGAGATATTCAATAAACATGCACCATATTATAATGAAGCGCTTCATAAGGCGGGATATAATAATAATATTAAATCTTTCAACAATTCTAAATATAATTATAATTTAAAAGATAATTTAAATGATGAATACACCTTCTATTATAATAAACACAGCATTAAGAATCATCTGAAGCCCTAGATAAGTAGTAATATGAACAAGAAACCTCATAGTAATAATAACAAGAATAAAATATGGCTAATAATTCCCTATGGGATACAGGTAAAAACTAACATTATTAAAGAGATTTTAAATATAATTAAGATACTTATTAAAGACAACAAAAGATGCAAGGACACATTTTAGATAGAATTTGCTTATGGTTTTATATAGTCCTATTTCAGTCATGAAACGCGCGTAGTCTATGTACAAGCACTGACCTTTATACTTTTATACTTTTACGCATTATATTATTGTATTAATTTTTACTGTCCTATTTATACTTTATTTGATTTTTAAATTAATATTTTTATGATGAATGTTTCTTTATATGATATATTATATATTATTAAAATTATTAAAATTTTAGATTAAAATCTTAGATAAGTATTTATATGGTATATGCCTCACAGCATGGTTTTGGACGGGTTCTTCGTTGACTGAGTTGTAGAGTGGTGGTTCGTCTCTAAATTAGATATATATATATATATATATATATATATATATATATATATATATATATATATATATATATATATAAATACATACATACATACATATATACATACATATATACATACATACATATATACATACATGTATGGACACCCGTGCTGGTGCCGCGTAAATAGTTCCTGTACTGGTGCCGCATAAAAAAAAACACCCAGTACTTTCTGTAAAATGTGGTTGGCGTTAGGAAGGGTATCAAGCTGTGGAAGCCATACCAAAATAGCTCTCCGGCTTACCGGCTATCAAACCGTTCAACCCTTGCCAGCATGGAAAATGGACGTTAAATTATGACGATGATAATGATGATGATGATGATGATGATGATGATGGTGATGATGATGATGATGATGATGATGATGATGATGGTGATGATGATGATGATGATGATGTTGATGATGATGATAATACATACATACATGCACACATTACATATGTTCATACACAAACGCACGCGCGCACATGTACTTTTAAAATAGCTATTTATTTATATACATATTTTTTCACTAAATATCTGTAATCTATTATGGAGAGAGTGAAATATATTATTTAACACAAACCAGTGCAGTATATGTATAGCATTATTAATCCCTTTAACTTGAATAAACAATGCATGTTGAAGAAGTTCCAAATATTTTAACGATATACAAACATCCGTTTATTCAGAAGGGGAGCCATGAAAAAGAAAATATATCTAGAGAGAAGAATGAAAGAACAACATTTTCTTTGTATTAGTCTGTATCTAGGTAGTTGGAAGGAGATTTCATAGAAATTATTCTCCACGTAGAAATGATAGACGAAGGCTACCGACACCATATTTGCGAGGAAAATCCTGTAAAACTGGATGTTAGATTAGTGTACAACATAAGGATAGGAGCTGTCTCTCCCGTGGGCTTCTATGAAGTTTCCTCATCAAAGCTCTGGTCAACCCAATGTTTTATAGTTTACCTTTCCCAGGTTGATGAAATAAATCCTCACCACTCCTGGGATTCATTCAGTTTCTCTTCACCTTCTCTCAAAATGTCTGCCTTTGTACCAAATGATAAAAAAAACGAATAAGCTTAGTATTCGTGTAGAAACCAACGAAATTCTTACATTAACTCGATTTCCTCTAATTCAGACCGCCTCATTGAAAACAAAACGGAAAAGCGTTACTCCGGAAGATGGTGAGGGAGATGCACTGGAACAGATATTGTGACTCATGGGGATTACACTTGTGGATAGCGCCCCGATAGCGATGAGTAGAGATATGGCCCGAGGGTTGAGAACGCTGGAGGTCTCCACCGCCATAAGCTCGATCATAAACTTGTCGGAGAGCTACCGATTTTTGACAGTTTGCTTTACTCAGCCTGACGAGGAACAGCGGAGCCTGGTCTGGTAGCTGAACACACCAAGTTGCCGCAGCATGTGGCATCCCAGATGAGGGGCCAAACCGCCACGAAAAAAATATTATTGCTATTCGAGCTAGCAGAATCGTTATCGTTTCGGAGAAAACGCCTTGTATTTTTTTCTGGCTGTACGTTCAGATTTCAAATTCAACTCTGCCTTTCATCCTTTTGAGGTCGATGTAATTGACTTCCCTCCCCTAAAATTTCAGGCTTTGCTCCCATAGTAGAAAGAATTATTATTATAATTTTCATGAAGACAAAAAACTGGTAAAATTGTTAGCGTATCAGACAAGACGCTGGGCGATATTTCTTCTGACTCCTTATGAACTTTATGTTCTGAGTCAATATTTCTTCAAGGTCAACTTTGCCTCTCATTCTTCTTGGGTCCTTTAAATAAAATACCAGTCAAGTTATTGGGTTTATGATATCAATGAACCTCCTCCTCCATATTTCTGGCTTCTTGCATATGATTGAAGTAATTAATTTGTTGCTGACTAACAGCAGGATTTAGTAGAGCAGAAAAACCTTACGTATTTAGTTATTCAATTACATTCCTTCAAATTATCGTGTAGTGTGAAGGTATGTTATCACTATATGACTGATTTATTTCGTATTAGGAGAAATTAGAAGTTAATCCTGGTGGGATTTGAACACCGAATATAGAAGGGTACAACTATATACAAAAGGGATTTTTTCCCTCTGTTATTCTACTAACTCACTTATACACTGCTGTCAATAATTAGTTTAATAATCGTTTCATATTTTGGCACAGGGCTACCAATTTTAAGGAGGTGGGAGGCAAGTCTATTATATCGACCCCAGTACCTGACTGGTACTGTATTTCATTGACTCTAAAAATGCAAGCGGCAAATTTGACCTCGGCAGAATTTAAACCTAAAGTATTAAGAACCAGAACAAATGCTGTATTTATGCATACACATCTTTGCATTCACTTAACCATTCTTCAGATTTGAGTGCCATCTAAATGCACCACTAAGCACATTTTGTGGAATTTGGTGCTGAAAGCACCAATATTTTGAGGCTATTATGTATAAATTTTAATTTGATTAGAAATCGATCTTTTCCATTTGTTTATATTCTGAACCTAATTCTTTCTGTGTTACTCTAACAACTTTAGAGAGTCCGTAGCACTAGAGATGTGTGATTACGTCTGCTGTCTTGTTTGATTTTCAAAGAACGGTGAATATTCGCCCCTTCATTTTTTCTCTTATTTTCCTGAGGCAAGATTTCGTTGTCACTTGGAAGAAATTTTTCTTTCTTACGTCTTTTGCATTGTTTTATGCTGAATCTTCATTTGTTCTGATTTTCCCCATTTTTATCGATTGTTTGTGGATTGTCATCGCTTGATTAAGGTGCGGTACTACAGATAGGAGACGAGATGATTATTCATCTTTTTCTGGTATTCGTGTTCTGGAAATTAGGATTTATTGTTCCGTTTGCTCTCCCTTATTTTCGTTTTCCTTATGTTTTTTTTTTCTTAATCGTTCCATTTTTCCGAGAATTCAGCTCTAAGAGGTGTTTTGCTTTGACAAATGTAGCAACTAGGCTTTCTGCACTATATCATTCATCTAATACTCTTCGCCTCAGCGCCTTCTACTCAGCTCAGTTCTGGTACGGATGTGTGGCTTTTGGTAGGGGACATTAGGATTTACAAGATCATTTTGATTCCCCTCTACGAGATCTAATTTTTCGTTAAGCTTGCTTTGGCAACTTCCACATAATGTGACACAAAAGTCACTGTTAACTATCGGTCTACATTGTATCCAATGTCTCTTTTCATCACTCTTGTATTTCTTTGACCCCAGTACTGGGGCACACATGCATAGTCATAGGTATGTCTGAGAATTTCAGCCTCTTTTAGCTGTTTTCAGTTTTAAAGGTATAGCAGATAGTGCCATAGCTTTTGCCTTTTTTTTTTTTTAGTTGAGAGAACTCCTAATATGTTCCTTGGGAGTCTGTTGTACTACTTGATGTGAGGAAGATTTAATGCGCTTCTGTCTTTCTATAAGCAGAGATATTTAATTTTTACCCTTTGCCGTCTCCTGGATTATTTCCTGTCGCAAAGCAATTCTGTTTGGTTTTGCGAAATTCCCTTGCTTACACTTTTCTCTTTTGCGAGTGTGATAGGTCCAAAAGTTCCGTTAGTCCATTTTGTATTAACGGAAGGATTGCCTTCACACAGTTTATTATATAATCGGGAGGCAGAATTTGACTTTGTGTGAGTCGCTACTGTAATTGCACTTCTTCTTATTGTCGTTGTATTATACTAACTTATTTGAATATTTGGACCATTTTATTCCCTTAATTGTTCCTTATACGGTTCCTTGTCTTCTTCCTTTACTACATTCAGTTGCGTCTTTTCCTTTTGTGCTATGTTTTAGTCATTGCCGTGTTCAGTCGTATTGTGTAATTATGTATGGTAGCCATTTTGGATATGAAAGGGTAACATGTGTGAATTAAATTTTGAAAGGAACCACTTTTTTTCTGTTGTCCACCGCCGGACGTAGAGGGCAGCCTCTCTTTAGGCAATTATAGTTGATTTTATTAGTACTCCAAAGAAAATTTCATTTATAGTAATACTCGAATAAAATGTGTTTTGAAGGGAAACGCAAAAACGATGCCTTCACACACGCGCGCGTGCACACTTACAGACACACACATGCACATGCATACTCACACACGCACGGACACATACACCCACTTATGCACACATACATCTCAGTACTTCCATCCACCAGTCACTCCATCGCCTCCTCAAACATACATACATTCTATACCCCTTTTATACATACTTTTACCCTCTGCTCCATGCACGTGCGAACCTCCCCATAAACACACACACATACACACACACACACAAACACATAAAAACATAGATACACACATGCCCACACTGACACACACTAATCTAACACGCAGTCATACCAATGTACATACACATAATTATTACTACACACTTGCACATTCATAAGCGCGCGCACGCACACATACACACACTCGCACCCCACCCCCATACAACTACGCCATCATTCTGCCTCTGACAATTCAACCTCCCCCACATTACATACCTACATCTCCTTCTTCCCCACATCATCATTATCCTCCTCCTCCTCATCTTCATCTTCATCATTCACCATCACCCCACCGTCATCTCCCTCATCTTCCTCCCCATCTTCTCATCATCATCATCACCATGATCATAATCGTCACCACCATCACCATTATCATTGCCATCCGCCTCCTTCTCATCATCATCATCATCATCATCATCAGCAGCAGCAGCAGCAGCAGCAGCAGTAACATCACCACCACCACCACCACCACCAGCAGCAACAACAACAACAACAACAACAACAACAACAACAACAACAACAACAACAACAACAGCATCACTTCTCCGTTGGCCACACCACACCCACACTCCTAGTCTCCGCCGCCAACACCAATTGGAAGCAGCAATGAGATCCAATACAAAAGAACGTTATATATCAATCAATGTTGCTAGCTCTTTGTTTTGTTATAACATCGATATTTCACTAACCTAGATACATACTGCCTGCCACACTATCACAACACTGTTATATCTCTTATTGATCTTTATATTGACTTCATTGATATTCAGCATGGAGCAAGTAAACAGTGATAGTAAATACACTAGAGCTAACCTAGATATACTAAACCCTTAATTTGGGCCCCTTTTAGTCTATGACATGACTGATGGTACTTGGCATCTCACAGACTTGTGGGACCCAAGCAGAAAGACACTACACCATCAATGTTAATTCGTCTTCCATACATACACACATATACATGTTTATACATACATACACACATGCATACATACATGCATACATGCATGCATACATACATACATACATACATACATGTATACCCATCCGGAGCAAAGTATGGCTGAACTTGGGATCTTGGGGAGAGAATGCAAATCCTTAATTCAAAAGCTACAAATGACCATGATATCTGGGACGATAAAAATCTGCAAGACCTTAAAATTTAAAGAATAATGGTTAAAAGAAGATAACTTTCCTTCACAACCTTGCAACCAAGTAGGGGGGGGGGGGTGCGATAAAAATTTATTTTAAAATTAAAGAGAGGAAGAGAAGAACATGCATACGAGCGGGTGTTCATTAAGTATTTCCCCTGACCCACTTCCAAAGGACTGAGATAAACGAAACTTGGTATATCTATAAGTCCTTTTCTACATAGTCACCGCCAATGGTGACACACTTCTCCCATCGCGTCCCGCAATTTCTGCAGCAGAGAAGCATGATAATTGTGGTGCCCTTTGCCAGAAAAGCCATCATCACAATTCCGCGCTAGTCCCAAAAGACTATGGAGCATCATCTTGCCTGCTGAGGGTTGGACACGAGCCTTCTTTGAAGGTGGTGAGTTATGCTTCCATTGCTTCGACTGGAATTTAGTCTCAGGATCATAGTGATGGACCCATATTTCATCCTGTGTGATAAGTTTGCTGAAAAAGTCCTCCTCGTTTTCTTGGCACATTGCCAAAAGAGCCTGGGAACAATTGACTCGTTTCTGCTTCTGAAAAAGTGTGAGCATCCGGGGAATCCATCGCGCAAACAACTTCCGCATGTGCAAATGGCCGTGAACGATTTTTTTTCCATGGACCCTACACTTATCTTCACTTCTTGGGCTAGTTGCTGAATAGTTATGCGACTATCTTCCAAGGTGGCGGCTTCCACATATTGGATGGTGTCATTATCAATGGCGGAATGTGGTCGTTCAAGAAAAGGAGCAGTTTTCAATGATATCCGACCACATTTGATCTGGCGATACCAGTACTTGATTATGTCGTCTGATGGTTCATCGTCACCATAAACTTCTTTCATCTCACCGAAAGTTTCTTTTGGTGCACGACCTTTTAAGTATCAGGCTGAGTAAGAAGTAGTCAATGTTTTGAAACATGAAATTCATCACAATATATTTCAACAGTGTGGAAATTTTATTCCTCAAAGTAAATACCATTATAATTAATACATTTTTGCCAGCGAGTTACACGTTTTACATAAAAATCTAAAGTTCTGGAGCTGATGAACTCTTTGAATGCACTTTCAGCATCGGTTTGATTTTTAAACTCCTTCTCTCGCAGGAAACCATCAAGGTGCTTGAAAAAGTGGTAGTCGGTAGGAGAAAGGTCTGGGGAATAAGCTGGGCAGGGGAAAACTTCGTAGCCAAGTTCCCTCAACTTCTGGAGCGTCATTTGTGAAACGTGTGGTTGAGCATTGTCGTGAAGAATGATCGGGCCTCTTCTGTTGACCAGTCTGGGACGGAGGAGTAGCAATTTTTCGTTCATATTGGCAATTTCATGGCAGTATGTTTCTCCAGTAATGGTTTTCCCGGGTTTTAAGAAGTTATGGTGGATGAGTCCAGCAGTCGTGGCACTCCATCGGTTATGACGACGAGGGTTCCAGTTGATGCGATCAACGGAAGAGCCTGCTCGTGAAATTAACGTGCAAGTGGCTGAGCACTCCACAGACACGTGTACCCATAATACAGTTCTCAGGGAGATTCAGCGTGACACAGAGTGTGACAAGGCTGGCCCATTGAAATACAGGTACAGCAGAAACAGGAAGAAAGAGTGAGAGAAAGTTGTGGTGAAAGAGTACAGCAGGGTTCGCCACCACCCCCTGCCGGAGATTTAAGTGGGAATCGAAACCGCGATCCTATGACCGCGAGTTCGCTGCCCTAACTACTGGATCATTATGCCTCCACCTATATATATATATATATATATATATATATATATCTGTAATGTAATATGTGACAATTATTCAGTTGTCATAATAAAACTCAGAGTTTCAGATGTCGGGGCGGAAATCTGCACCGGCTTCTCGTCAGTTATTAAGACAAACAAAAATGCTATGAAAATGAGCGTGAAACAAAGGGAAATTACTATGTAAATGACCATTATTAAGACAAACAAAATAGTTATTAGAATGACCGTTAAATAAAGGGAAAAAACCCGAAGAAGAGAACGTAAAAAACGCTCAGAGAATTCGCGTATGCCACCACCCCCTGCTGGAGCCTCGTGGAGCTTTAGATATTTTTGTCCAATAAACACTCACAACGCCCGGTCTAGGAATCGAAACTGCGATCCTACGACCACGAGTCCGCTGCCCTAACCACTGGGCCATTTCGCCTCAACGGGTCCAGCAGTACACCACCAAACAGTCACCATAGTCTTCTTTTTGAAGAGCTTAGGTTTAGGGAAGGTTTTCGGTGCTTCATTTTGGTCCAACCAGTGCGAAGAGTGTTTTTTTTTTTATTATTGTACAGAATCCACTTTTCATCGCAAGTTACAATACGGTCGAGAAATGCATCGGTCTGGTTACGGAGAAGAAGCGACGAGCAAATTTCATAACTGCGCATTTTCTGATTTTCATTCAAATCATGTGGTACCCATTTTCTGAGCTTTTTTGATTTTCCGATCACAAGCTGCATTCAGTTTTATGGCTAACTTGAAGTTCTTTTGTCAGTTCTCGAGTGGTTTTACGTGGATCTTTCTCAATGACGGTCTTTAATCGACCGTCATCGATGACAGACGGGTGTCCACTATGCTCACAATCTTCAAAGCTCAGGTCTCCACTGCGAAATCGTTTAACCCATTTTTGAACTGACCACTCACTGGTCATTCCTCACCAAACGTTTCGTTGATACCGCGAGCAGTTTCAGCTGCTTTACGCTCTGTTTTGAAGTTGAATAGCAAAAATTGCTCGAATATCGCGCTTTTATAGTTCCATTTCAGATAATTGTGACAACGAATTTTTTATTGCCCACAAAGGGCTAAATATAGAGGGGACAGTACATAAGCAAATAGGACGGTACCATGTAAGTGGGGATACAAAAAACGGATGGAAGGATGAATAAAAATAAAATAAATTTATAATGACTAATGAAATGATGACGCTCGATCCCACATCCGGGCGCCTTCATTTAACCTTACAATTATACCCTTTTTTATAACTTTTTATTCATTTAAAAAATCTTTTGAACACGTTAAACATTGTAAAATGTCTATACTAAAGTCTTGCTTTAATTTAAATAGATTCACCATTGTGAGCATCTTGCTGGTATCTATATTCTTTGCCTCGTATTTAACGTTCTCTTCATATTCCTTTAGTCGTTCCATATTCATAGGGTCGACTATAATACAACCCAAATTCCTGGACACCTCATGACAAAGATACGTGCTCTCATATATTATCTTGTCCCAACGATGAATTCTGTTTATAAGTTTGGCGCTTGTTTCATCGTTAAAAACCATGTACTTCTCTTTTTCCTTTCTTTCCTTACAGGGCAGGGATTAGGAAATTTGGGGCTCCAGTGTGCATGTGCTCATTTTTTCCTTGTCGGGTGGGGCAGGGAGAGGATTGGTGTCTGCAGGGGAAGAGTGGGTCAGAGTGGGCTTGGGTGGGAGTCGGGTGGTCGTGAGATGGGGTTCATCACTCGCCGGCTGTCTTCCTCTTCCTCTTTCTCCTTTTTTTCACTTTTTCTCATCTGTCATCTTCCTTATTTTAGCCTATCTCTGCTTCTGCACTGGTTAGTACTGGAGGCGGAGGTGCGGCTTCCTTTCCGCTCACGGGCCTGGTTTGCCTGGAAGCGGGTGGTGGAGAACAGTCTATCCTAATGTAACCATTTTGGCCACATTTGGAGCACCGAGGGATATTACCCCCCACTCTAACCCTCAGCATTATGAAACCTTCACATTGTGTCCGTCCCTTCTTAGTATCTCCTTATATTTACCAATTTCCTCCAAATTAATTTGGTTTTTGGTGGCGGAATCCATTTTCCTATCTGCATTATCCAGGGCTTTTATCAGTTCCACCTCCAAAGAAGAGAATTCTGAGGAGCTTAAGTTCTCATAATTCATCATTTTGTGATTTTTTTTTCAAACATCGCTGCCCCCTTCAAATAAGAGCAACAGCATTAACAAAACTACCGTAAGGCAGCAAAAACAGGTGTCAAAAAACGCAACAATTAACAATTAACATTTTCCAATAATCCTTTGAACAACGCACAAACATACACGAACAAGTCGAGATGATTGTAACAACGGTGAAAAAATATTAATGTTAATTTATTGATGCATTTAGGCAAGTTTATGTCTGTATTACCAGACAATAGCAAAAAATGTTTTAAAAAGGTCAAAACTCTGCAAAAATCCGGTAGAAATTCTTCATGGTTCAAAACGTTGCTTACTTTTTACTCAACCTGATGTAAGAACCTGATCACTGATCTGCATTCAACTGCCTCCATTATAACGCCTTAGTCCACTTCAGCAGCCGTAAAAGACAAACGGATACGAGTAGAAAGCTATAATTTACAATGTGACATGTAGAAACATGTGTGATTATACCTGTACAAGTTCCGTTTCCTGCAATAACCGAAAGTGGGTCAGGGTAAATCTTTAATGGACACCCCTCGTACATACATACATACATACATACATAATACATACATACATACATGCATACGTACACATATATACACACAGATATACACACAGCTACTGCTGTTGATGCTAAGCCCCTGATCAATGATTTATGATCAAAGCCAATCCAGACATGTCAATCCTGTTTCTTTTTTCCCTATATTGAAGAAGCCTGAAATTACTTTATCCAACATGTCCTGTCTTTTCTTATGATGGTCAGGTGTGAGTTCAGGGTGATTTAGCTGTTATTTCTAACAGAGGTGAGTGGTCATATAGAGAATGTCTCTGAGAAGATTGGTAGAATCAATAGAGTTATAGACAAAATGCCTTGTATTTCTCTTCCTTTCTTTCATGATATTGTATAAACTATATGGGCCAGTGTGCCCAATAAAAATGTTGTTGTAGTGGTGGTGGTGAAAGTGTTGGTGGTGGTAGTGTTGGTGGTTGTAGCGTTGGTGGTGGTAGTGATAGTAGTGGTAGTGGTGGTGCTTCAAGATATTCATTTAGTTCTCCTACATGATGGATTATCACCAGGTGAAACTAGATGGGGATAACATATTTAATAGGGAAATAGGAATCTAATTGTATGCATTAATTCTTCCATGGTGGGGGGTAAAAGGAAAAAAATGGTTTGTGTTTCTTTTTTCCTTTTCTACTACTTGTAAACAAACAAAATGGCTGCCCTAATAACAGCAACAGCAAAAATAACAACAATAATAATAATTACAAATGAAAACAAGCACATATCTACAAAGAGTGGACATTAAAAAAGAAAATGAATTCTTCAGTAGAATACATTTGTTTCACAAGAAGAAACAAATAACGATTTTCTAACAGAAAATAAGAATTTTTTTTTTAACGATTCAAATGATACAAATAATAAAGATAAACAATAAAGCAATAATGATATTAACAATAAAATGCAAGTTTTGCAAAGCAATAATGATATTAACAATAAAATGCAAGTTTTGTCAAGTAATGGAAATGAATGGGGAGTTTTAATTGAGAAACTGGGAAAGCATTTCTAACTTTCTTTTGCATTGGAGCTGCCTTAAACTGATGGAGAAAATATCTAACAGAGCTGTATAAGGCAAGCTACATGTAAACAACAGTCTGCTATGGAACTCATCATTATCACCATCATGATCATTTAACATCTGTACTTTATGTTATTGTGGGTTGGCCAGTTGAACAGCATCTGACGAGCTTGAGGGCTGCGTTGGTATCCAACATCAGCTTTGGCAAAGTTTCTATAGCCAGATGCCCTTCCTAATGCTAACCACTTTACACTATATCCTGAGTGTTGTTTTTGTGGTGGTCCCAGCACAATCTTCCAATCTTCTTTAAACTTTTACTTTTTACTTGTTACAGTCATTGGAATGCAACCATGCTGGGGAATCACATTAAAAAGTTTAGTAAAACAAGTCAACTCCAGTACTTGTTTTCAAACTTGGCACTTATTCTACCAGTCACTTTAGTTGAACTTTTAAGTTAGAAGGGCGTAAACAAACCAACAATGGTTGTCAGGTAGTGTTGGGGGAGGACAAACACAAACACAAAAATACACACATAGATATATATGTGTACACACACACACATACATACACACACATACACACACATACACACACACACACACACACACACACACATATATATATATATATATATGTACATATATATATATATATATATATATATATATATATATATATATTGATGTATATATGTTTTTATGTACACAGACGTAAAATACACACATATATATCTATATACATATAAAGCACAATTAAGTTTGTATATACATATAAAAATATATGTGTATATAAGCACAGCTAAGTATATATGTAAGTATATGTATGTATTTAAGCACAATTAAATTTGATATATATAAACATATGCATACACACATTATACAAATATATGTATGTATGTATGTATATATATATATATATATATATATATATATATATATATATATATACATACATACATACATACATACATACATACATATATATATATATTAACTAAAGGCTTGGTTTGTTTACGCTTTTCCCTCCGGTTTTTTGTTCTATGTGTGCCATAAATATCGCCATCCACTTTAGAGAAAAAATTGTAGTTTGGAATCAGTAGTTCTTTGACTGCTATTTCTAAATTTTCAGTATGTTGGAGAAGCAACTCAATTGCTAATCCCTGTATATTTATAATGATATATATATATATATATATATATATATATATGCATATATATATATATATATATATATATATAAACAAGCACAAGCAAGAAAAAACAAATAATGCGAGGACGTGGAACAAGTATTGTGTTATTGGACGCTCAGGAAAAGAAAGACAAGAAAGAGGGTTTCATGTTTCGAGCGGAGCTCTTCATCAGAAATATAGAAAAAGTCCAAAGAAGGGAAGACGGAGAAAGAAAATCGCCAACGATACACACGCGGTCACATATTGAAATGACCGGAAATGAATAGGTGAAGAAAAAGTTCTTTCTAAGAGAGGAGAGTGCATGAGAAGGAGGTATGTGTGTGTATGTGTGGGTATGTGCGTGCACGCAGGTCTGTGTGTGTGTGTGTGTGTGTGTGTAATGATAGCACGTGTAAGTGCTTATGTGTGTGTGTGTGTGTGGGGGGGGGGGTTGTGGCTGTTTATGTATGTGTGTGGTTGGACTTAGTGTTGCTTAAGGTCGTATGAAGAATTTGTAGTAAGAATTTTGGTAGGAGTGACTGTGTGTTGTGTGTCTCCCTACACATGTCCGTAGGAGAATGGTCAGCAGAAAGGTGTTTAACTGGTAGTTTGAAGTATGTGTGTGTGGGCATGCTTGTATATGTTGTGTGCAGTGTGTGTCTGTATGCGTGTGTGTATTGTGTGTACGTGTGGGTATGTGTATGCGTGAGGTTGTATGTGGGGTTGTCTGTGGAGTAAATGTATCTTACTCTGTGTATGTGCGCATGTGTGCTTGTATGTGCGTGTGTGTGTCCATGTATGTATAATTGTGTGCGTGTATGTATGAGTGTGTGTTGTGTGTGTATGGGATGTATGTGTGGGTTAATTTGCGTGTGCATGTGTGTGTATGTGTGAGCGTGTGTATATATGTGCATGCGTGTGAGTGTACATGTGAGTGTGCGTGTGTACATGTGCGTGTATGTTTGTATTTTGTGTGTGTGCATGTGTGTGTGTGCGTGTGTATGTGTGTGTGCATATGTGTGTGAACGAGGGGTTGTGTGGGGAGGTATATGTGCGTGCGTGTGTGCGTGTATGTGCGTGTGTTTTTATGCCCATATGTGTAATTGTGTGCGTGTCTGTATGAGTGTGTGTTGTGTGTGTGGGAGGTATGTGTGCGTAAATTTGTGAGTGTGTGTATATATGTGCATGTACGTGTACATGTGTATGTGCGTGTGTATATGTGTGTGCGTGTATGTGTATATGCGTGTGTGCATGTGTGTATCTTGTGCGTGTGCATATGCGTGTGTGAACATGGAAATGTATGTCGAGTTATGTGTGCGTTTCGTTGCATGTATGCTCGTGTTTGTATATGTATGTGCATGTGGTTGTGTGTACGTGTGTACGTTTATGTGTGCGTGTGTGTGTGTATATATGTGTGTGTCTGTGTGTGTGCGTGGGGTTGTGTGGGTTAGGTATCTATGTGTGTGTATGCTTTTGTGTACGTGTGTGTGTGCACGTGGGTGTATGTGTGTGTGTGTGTGTATGTATGCATGTGCGCGCTCGCGCATGTGTGTGTGTGTGTGCGCGTGTATGCGCGTGTGTGCGTGTGTATGTGCGTGTGTGTATGTGTGTGTATATGTGTATGTATGTGTGTTTATGTGAGTGGTGTGTGTGGGAGGTATATGCGTGTTCACAGGTGCATGTATTTTTTTCGTGTGTGTATATGAACGTGTGTGTGTGTGTGTATGTGTGCGTGTATATAGAAATAAAAATTATAATAAATTATAAAAAATAATGTTGAAAGGGGATAAAGAAGTTAATACCAATATAAAATGGCGCAATTAAAAACAAAAAATGAAAAATGAAATAAAGTTGCTTTGTTGTAGGAGGTTGTCATCCCATAAATCTATAAATAATGCAGTTTCTTTATACTTTTATTTTTCAAAATTAAGATAAGCAAAGTTCTTTTTTAATCTAAAATATGCTCTCTTTCATTTTCTACAATGCTCTTCCATCTATCTGGTAGACTTGCAAAGACCCTCTTCCAAAATTCACTTGTCTGTGATGAAAAATACTCCTCCAGTACTGTTCTGACCTTGTCTACAGAATTCATATTTTTTCCATCCAAACGATTTTGAAAACTGTAGAATAAATGATAATCAGATGGGGCAATGTCTGATGAATATGGTGGGTTGAGCATCGTTTTCCATTCAAACTGCTCCAGTCTTTGGAATGTCGTCCTCGCTGTATGTGGCCGAGCATTATCCCGATAGAAGAATACCTTTCGTCTTAAAACCAAAAAATGGTTGTTTTGCTTCTAGTGTTCACTTAAGCCACTCAAGCTGCTTGCAGTTGATCTCGTTTGTTATCGTTTTGGTTTAGGTTTAAAAGTTCAAAGTGGACTAAACCTTTAATATCCAACCAAACAGATAACAACACCTTATTCGGTCAAGACGTTCTTTAGCCTGTGGTGTCGGTGTTTCTCCTTTCCCTACCCATTGTCTTCGGCACTTGACATTTTTATAGGGAACCCATTTCTCATCACCAGTCACTATTGGGTCCAAAAACGATTCATTCGTGAGACATGACAGCAAAGAAGAGCATACATTCACTCTCTGTGCATGATTAGCCTCAGACAGTTTGTGAGGAACTCATTGACCCAATTTGCTGACTCTTCTGATGGCACACAGGTATCATTGAATGGTTAAATGACCAAATCCAAGCTTCTCTGCTAGTTCCTTAAATGTTACGATGGGACTTTGTACCGCCAGGGTTTGTAGGACGTCCTTGCCAAGCTGTACAGATCTTCCAGGACGAGGCTTGTCTTCTAGGCTGGAACCACCGTTGACACTGGCTTACGCGTATTGTCCAATCCCCATATACTGCATTAATATTCCTTGCACTTTCCGAATATGCTCCTTTGTCACTTCCATTATATCTTTGAAAAAATAACTGTTAACATCGAACTGCACTCTTCAAAATTTGCACTAAAAATAAGTACAAGGTAAAATTATTACTTACTTTTATAGCAAGTTGATGCAGGTAGTTTATCCCGTCCCCCTCCAACTTTTAGTTCATGCAATTGAAAAAAAACCGCATTATTTATTGGATGACTCAATATAGATTCTTTTATTCTTACATTATTTTACCTGTTTCAGTCATTTGACTGTAGCCAAGCTGGAGCAATGTCTTGAAGGGCTTTAGTTGAACAAATTGACCCGGGAACTTATTTTTTAAGCATAGTATTTATTCTGTCAGTCTCTTTTGCTGAACTGCTAATTTACAGGGACATAAACACATCTACACTGGTCGTCAAACAGTGACAGGGGTACAAACACAGACACAAAGACACACATCCAGACACACACACACATATATACAACAAGCTACTTTCAGTTTCCATCAACCAAATCAACTCACAAGGTTTTCACCAGCCCGAGGTTATAGTAGAAGACACTTGCCCAAGGAGCCATGCAGTGGGACTGTACCTGGAATAATGTGGCTGGGAAGCTAGCTTCTTACCACACAGCCATGCTTGCATCATTTAAAATGCCTGCCCCATGTGAGGAGACTTTTTGAATGGCACATATATACATACACATTGAAGCATACACCTACATATATTCAGAAAGATAAACACATATATATACATATATGTACAAATATATTTACACAGAGCAAAACAATATACAGAATACTAAGAAAATACATAATGTCTTAACTTGATAGCTGTTTCAGGAAGCTAGGATTTATTTATTAATATTAATAGTCATAATTTGCTTATGGAATATGCAAAAGGTCTTGGGAATGCAACTAGTAAACAATCACATGGATATATTACATTTATTATTATTATTATTATTATTATTATTATTATTATTATTATTGAGTGAGAGAGCAGTGCATGCCATCAAAGTGACACTGGGGTAAAATATACGAAGCCCATTATACCCATCATGGCTACCCGTCTGATAAGGGTACACCAAGCACATGCATCACAACCATATTATTATTATTATTATTATTATTATTATTATTATTATGTTGTTTTTTTTCTTCTTTCTTCAAATTTTCTTCCATTTCTCACCGAGTGTTTTCCGTACACCTAGGACAGAGAAACTCGTTTGTATGCATTCCCAGTTTACACACGCAAATTCACAGGTAAAACATGTAATTAAGAAAAAAAAAAAATTTATGAATGGATGTTGTTTTCACAGCGATAATGCTCTTCTCAGTACATGAGTCGTTCCAGTTAGCACGATTTTTTGCACTTCCTGTAGGGATGGTAAGCCTGGTATCATTTTCAAATAGGTTTCAGTACATTTAATCATTCCTAGAGATCCTACAATCACTGGTATGGTAGTCGCCTTGAGGTACCACATTTTTTCAATTTCTATTAACAAGTCTTTATATTTACTGATCTTGTCAAATTCTTTCGCCGCTATATTATGATCAGAGGTAATACTCATGTCAATTAATAAACAGGTCTTCTTTGTCTGATCTTTTATAATAATATCCGGTTTATTAGCTTTTATAGTCTTGTCGGTATGTACGGGGAAGTCCCAGAGAATCGATACATTTTCTCCCTCAGTCACAGCTTCAGGATGGTGTTTATACCATTTGTCAGCGGTTTTGATTTTATAATGCTGACATATTGTCCAGTGTAAATACTGGCCAACTCTGTCATGTCTTGCTTTATATTCTACAGGTGCTAAGACTCTACACCCTGAGATTAGGTGGTCTATAGTTTCAATCGCATCGTTACAAAATCGGCATTTTGGGTCAGCTCCATTTTTTATCACATTGACTTGGTAGTTCCGGGTTAATAAGCTTTGGTCTTGAGCAGCCAATATGAAACCTTCACTCTCTGCTTTTAGCCCTGAACTTCGTAACCACTGATGCGTGCGTTTCTGGTCGACATCAGCTTGTTTGCTACGAGCTACATACTTGCCATGCAGAGGTTTCTGTTCCCGTCTGCTAGCTAATTTTTCATGTGCTTTTGTCTTTGCAATTAATTTTATTTTCTTTGCAGCAGCAGTTGGCGCATTTCCTTCAACCTGATCAAGCTGATGGGTATCTAAGAGTTCGGTAGCGAATTTTTTGCTCTCTTTCAGAATAGAGTGAAGTTTTTTCGGTCTTTCATGTTTTTCAACAAGTTTCAGCATCCAATCGTTGGTTGTTTCAAGGTATTTGGCCAGTCCGATTGTAGTGGTTTTGTACGTAAGTTCAAGCTGGATCAAGCCTCGACCTTCCCGAGCTCTGGTAAGGTAAAGACGATCCACGTCTGCCTTTGGATGGTGCATCTTATTACAAGTCAGTAGCTTGCGGATTTTTCTATCAATTTTGACTATTTCACTGGTATTCCAGTTAAGCACATTGAAGCTATAAAGAACGACTGGGACTGCTAAGGAATATTATTATTATTATTATTATTATTATTATTATTATTATTATTATTATTATTATTATTATTATTATTAAGGTTGTAAGCTGGCACGAAAATTAGCATATCGGGCAAAATGCTTAGCTGTATTTCGTTCATGGCTGATAAAATAATGCATTAGTCATATACTGGAGGTGGTGTAATAGATGGTGATGGTTACTCTAAGTTCAGCTCTGATTGTGTAGAATTACGATTAAAGCAATCCCAACTGACACAATCTTGTATTTGTTTAATTTCAGACAAAATGCACTTAGGAATACGTTATCCAATTAATGAGTCACCCTTTTTTAAAAGTTGATAGAGTGTAATATAAGAAAATAATGCCTGCTCTCTCTAGCAGATTGATCAGCCATGTTGAGGTTCTTTTGTTGGCTCATTTAGTGTGATCCAATACAGTTTAATTTAGTTTGTACAATATTTTTTGATAAGATAATCACAGGAAGACAATTGCAACTCCACCTAGAATAATGAGATTAATGTAACTGTTAAATTACTGGTGACCAAAAGAGAAAGAAATAAAGAGCATGAGAGAGACAGAGAGAATGGAAGAGAGGGGGAGAGAGAGTGTGTGTGTGCGTGCGTGTGTGTAAGGAGTCAAACTGAGACACTTCATTTCACATTGCTGCAGTCCACTTAGCTGTAAATGGGTAACCCTGAGATGGACTGGCTTCGTATGCAGGGAGAATATTGGCCTGCCTACTTAAGCAGTGGGGTGAGATCATCTCAAATATACATGCACCCACCCACACACACACATACACCTATCTGTCTATGTAACAGTCCACTAACTATTCTACTCTACCTGTGTAAACTGTGGGTATGGGGGTATGATATATTCTACGTATTTTTCCTATTTAGTACTGGGGATGTTTCATTTATGAGGACGTACTCCTGTAGTTGTCTGAGTGTTGGGTCCTTTGGGTGCTTGGATAAGATGTGGATGTCAAGTTGACCCAGATTGCCTCCATGTTGGTCCTTGGTATGTTGGTAGAGTATGGAGGACTGTGTTTTGTCGTCATATTGTCTCAAATGTTCATTAGATTTATAGAATATGTAAGGAGCGTTTGTCGACTGACTTAAAGTAATAGATGCGTACTATGAGTTGTCTGAGCGCTTTACCACTAAAACTCTGGTTTAAACTGCAACTGAATGAGTGATGAGTGGTGATGATGATGATGATGTTTTACATATAGATATACACACACACACACACACACACACACACACACACACACACATACATACATATATATATATATATATATATATATATATATATATATATATATATATATATATATATATATATATAAGTTTAAAAAAACATAATAAATGCACAAAGAAATACAAATGGAAAACAGACACAGAAGGTCACCGACTACTCATCAGTTATAGGCGACAGCGTGAAGCAAAATTTTGTACCTTGAAATTGCATTTGACCCTCTGGCCAATAACTGAAGTGGATTTGGCAACCTTCTGTATAAGTTTTCCATTTGTTTGTGCATTTATTTTATGTTTTTTAACTTATTATTTAGTGGAACACCACGTACTCTTATTTTGTTTACAGTAAGTGTCTATATATATATATATATATATATATATATATATATATATATATATATATATATATATATATATATATATATATATATATATATATATATATAAAATGCTGTAATACTTAAGTATTCATAATGTTTTATTGTGATTTTATCTACCTTACTTCGAGCTGTGAGGATAATACCGGACTGACTTGGTGCTTCAACTTAAGTACCTAATTCAATTGAATCTTAATTATTTCTTATATATATATATATATATATATATTAGTTTATGTATATATTAATATTATCTCAGTTATTAAAACTTTCGATAATTTAAATACGTTAATAGTTACCAGAGGTAGCAAAATTACACTAAAAAACAAGATAAAGGAACTTTCATTGACATGCGTTTTGTTCCATTTATTATTATCTATCTATCTATCTATCTATCTATCTATCTATCTATCTATCTATCTATCTATATATATATATATATATATATATATATATATATATATATATATATATATATATAGAGAGAGAGAGAGAGAGAGAGAGAGTGGTTGTATACTGTCAACTTAACATGACAGTCCCAATAAGGGAATCATACTACTGCTATTTAGCCCTAGGAAGCTGGACCGCTTCCTGTCGGAGTTGACACATTTCCTGTGTCCTTATGTTTATGAGGGGAGACAAGCACCTCCACCCAGCTTAGCCTGCATTCAGGGACATGTTTCTTAGTTTTGTATATATATATATATATATATATATATATATATATATATATATATATATATATATATATATAGTAAAATCTGTTTGCCAATGCAACATGGCAATCCTACGCAATACAATGTTACTACTTTTTATCCCCAGGAAAACCTCTTTTCCAGATAGCTACCGACACATGATCTGTGTCCTTATACTGTGAGCAAGGGAGTCTACCACCCTCTCTCTAGCCATAGTGATATCTGTAGACCAATGGTTTCTGGGTCATTTCTCTTCCTCAGTACAGAACAACCGCCAGCTAGAGATAGAAGTCACTCACTCTTGCTCTCAGTATATACTTTTAAAGCGACAGTTGCTGATCTCGTAAAGAGAAAAACAACTAGTTTTAAATCTCTGAGTAAGAAATATATAGGTACTGTAACTACATATTTTGCACAGTATATATATATGTATATATATATATATATATATATATATATATATATATATATATATATATATATATATATATATATATATAATATAGGATAAATTCTTTATAAGAATTTATCAAGTAGTCAGCGTGAAAAAACCTCATAATGAAAAAATAACGAAAAATTTCGTAATGAAAAGATTCATCGTTTCTCCATAGGTATATTTAAATATATATAAAAAGGGCATTAACTGTGTATTAATACCTCAAGCTATCGAGGGACTAAATAAGTAAAAAAAAACTACCAAAAATAAGTAACATATTTACCGAAAGCGAGGGAATGCAACTTTTCAAATTTTATCTCTTAAAAACATTTAACTCAACGGTAGACCACTGGTTTCTCAATCAAATACAGAAAAAATTGTGAAGTAACCTGTATTCTTTTGTTCATCAGTACACGCATGGTCAAGATATATAAAAATAAACAAGAATCAACCTACCACGATGTAGCCCCCTCGCTTTCGGTAAATATGTTACTTATTTTTGGTAGTTTTTTTACTTATTTAGTCCCTCGATAGCGTGAGGTATTAATACACAGTTAATGCCCTTTATATATATATATATATATATATATATATATAGAGAGAGAGAGAGAGAGAGAGAGAGAGAGAGAAAGAGATAGAAAGTTAGATAGATAGATAGATAGATAGATAGATAGATAGATAGATAGATAGATAGATAGATAGATAAGCAGACATACATATAGACAGACAGACTAAAAGATATATGTGTGATGTACGTATATACATTTATATACAAGTGTGAACTCACTATATTGTAGATAAGGCTTTGCATTGATATTGTATTATATATATCCAAGTGTATGTATTTTTTAATGAACAAACTGATTATATTTTAATTTAAATTATGCTGCAGTATATTTTTTATAACTTATTTGAAGTGTTTAATTTTATTTCATTTGCACTGGAAATAATATCTTCGTCCTTAATAAATTGAGATATAAACTCCAGCAAATTAATGTTTCAGAACCCACTCAGGGAGCTTCTTACATGTTCATGCAGTTCCCAATAAGTTTAGATATTTTATTGTAGTTGTTGCCTCTACATAGTTTATGAACATGCTAGAAATGACAACCAAATCACACCCTATAGCTGCAAGGAGTCATGGAATAATGTAATCCTTTCTAGATATGACCAAACATGACAAGGTGGCCAAGGCTGGAATGACTCTCATAAAAGACATTCCGCCATATGAAATTTGTGGTATCTGATACCATAATTCCTTCTGGATTTTATAAAGTATTGATGAATAGTATAACTTATAGTCTGAATTCTGTTTATTAGTTATCTTTTTCTCTTGTACTTATTTCAGTCATTAGACTGTGGCCATGCTGGGGCACTGCCTTGAAAGATTTTAACCCTTATTTTTTTATAAATCTGGTACTTTTTCTAATGTTCTCGCTTGCTAACCTTTAAGTTACAAGAATGTAAACACACCAATACTGGTTGCTAAGCAGTGATGAGGGCACAAACACAGACATAAAGGCACACACACACACACACACACACCTAATGGGTTTCTTTCAGTTTCCATCTACGAAATCCTCTCAAGGCTTTGGTCAGATTGGCCATAGTAGATGACACGTGCCCAAGGTGTCACGTGGTGGGACTGAATCTGGAACTATGTAATTAGGAAGCAAGCTTCTTATCACGCAGCCATGCCTATTGATGGTTATTTTTTAATTTTTTTTTTGTGGAACTCTAAAGAAATACAAAGTAATTTTTGAAGCAGAAAAGTGAAGATGAATGAATAAAAGAATGAAGTCTATTTATTGTATGATGACAGTTGGTTGTAATTCTACCCCATGAACTGTCCCTGATAATGTGTATAGAAATAATACTTTCAGTTACTTGTGGGTGTAATATGTATTGTTCTCATGTGAAAGGTTAGATAGTGAAAGTAGAGCAATCTTTTATTTGGCTGAAATGAGAAAAAATATGAAAGTAGTAAAGATTGACGAATGAATAAAGAACAAGGATGATGAATGAATGAAGAACATGTGCCATATGAGGAAATTTGAATGTATTTAAAGTTATAATACCACCAGCTGAAGTTGTGATGTTCAGATGGTATTAATGTTCAGGTGTTTTTAATATATAAACTAGTTGCTAATATGTAATTTTTCCTAAATCTTTAAGAAATGACTTTAAAAATGTAAAGATAAATAAATAGATAAATAAATAAATAAATGAAAAGTAGCTTATTGAATTGAATGGAAAAGTTTCTTAGAAAGTGATCTGCTTACATAGGGATGTGATTTCATATTCTATGCTGTTGTAGAAAGTTATTATTTTCCATTAATCTTTGATAGAACCAAATGAAATTGTAATACAGAAAGTGGCAAAATGAGCAGAAATAGGCAAGTGGAAATGAATGGACACGAAATAAAATTCTTCATATTTCGTAAGTTTTTGTATAAATGACAACAAACCTGGCGTATAGATAAAGAGTGTTTAATGTTAAGTATGACTGTAATATGTCTTTGTCAGAAGTATTTCTAAATCGGATCTTCAATGTAGACAATATTTTTTGTGGTATTTACTCTTTTTTATTTGTTTCAGTCTTTTGACTGCAACCATGCTAGAACACCACCTTTAGTTGAACAAATCGACCCCAGAACTTATTCTTTGTAAGCCTAGTATTTATTCTATAGGTCGCTTTTGTCAAACCATTAAGTTACAGCATATATATATATATATATATATATATATATATATATATATATATATATACGGTGGGCTTCTTTCAGTTTCTGTCTACCAAAATGACAGGGCTTTGGTTGGCCCAAGGCTATAGTAGAAGACAGTTGCCCAAGGTATCGCGCAGTGGGACGGAGCTCAGAACCATGTGTTTGGTAACACAGTCACTCCTGCGCCTGTTTGTCATTTGGTATATATATATATATATATATATATATATATATATATATATATATATATATATATATATATTCTTTTATTCTTTTACTTATTTCAGTCATTTGAAGCATCTCCTTTTAGTCACAGAAATCGATCCCTGGACTTATTCTTTGTAAGCCTGGTGCTTATTCTATCGGTCTCTTCTTCCAAACTGCTAAGTTACGGGGACGTAAACACACCAGCATCGGTTGTCAAGCGATGGTGGAAGGGAGAAATACAGATACAAACACTAGCATATAAATATATACAGATATATATATATACACAACAAGCTTCTTTCTGTCTACCAAGTCCACTCACAAGGCTTTGGTTGGTCTGAGGCTATAGTAGAAAACACTTGCCCGCTGCCATGCAGTGGGACTGAACCCGGAACCATGTGGTTGGGAACCTTCTTACCACACAGCCACGCCTATATATGTATATATATATATGTGTGTGTGTGTGTGTGTGTGTGTGTGTGTGTGTGTGTGTGTGTGTGTATGTGTGTGTGTGTTTGTGTTTGTAAGGCTAAATCTTATCGAATAGGTAGTGCTTTTTATTTATTATGTACTAATGAATTTAAGGAGATATTATTAACTGATAATAAAAAATTAATTAATTCCCTAGATGAACGAAAAATTAAATGCAGACATAAGTTAAATTACTTATATAATAAGTTTAGCTGATTTATGTATTTATATAAGCCATATTTTATGTTACTAATTGTTGTGGTTATGATTTGTAGTAGTAGAATGTGTATAAATTAGCACGAGATTATGAAGAATATATTACATATTTAGAATAAAATTAAACTAAGATGTTTATTAATTAAATAAATAAATAAATTAATTAATGAAAATAGATTAAATTATTGTAATTTAGATTCATTTTTGTATATAATATATAATGTATTTTACGTATTTTAAATTTGAGTTATTTAGACTTTAGAATTTTCAAGTAAATTATATACTACAGTTATTTTTTTCTTATTCCACATCTAAAATTCATTATGTCATCTTAACAGTTTAAGTACATATTTCTATCTCATTATTCCATAATTTTTTTTTATTTACGCCGTATTTTCACGCGATATATTTCTTATAAACGTTAAGTTCTACGTTATTACGTTTAAAATTTTAGTTTAACAGCAATTCTTCAATAAGATAAGTTATGATTTTATTTTAAGAAATATTGTTAAATCTTTTTCGATTATTTATTTATTTATTGTTTAAACAAGTATTTTTTGTATATTTATTTGATATTTATTATAAGTTACAATACGTACATTGATTTATTATTATTATTATTATTCAGTAGTTTTATTTTTATAACGTGCTTTCACTTCACTACCGAGCGCAGCTCTGTGCGCCTTGGGTATGTGCTGTGGTTTGCTGTGGTGCTCTTATGTTTACTGTATTGAAAGTGTTTTGCGTAGAATGTGTGCAGTACCCAGTAGTGCAATTTTCTGTATGTTATATATATTTGTAAGTCCTGGTGTTTTTGTTATGTATTTGTCTGAATATTTTTTTATTATACCTAAGGCACCTACTATGATAGGAATTGTTTCTGTTTTTAGATTCCACATTCGAGTTATCTCTATTTCCAGGTTTTTGTATTTTGAAAGTTTTTCCATTTCTTTTAGAGAAACGTTGTCATCTGCTGGTATTGAAACATCAATTAGAAGGCATTTTTTTCCTTCATGATCTTTGACAACTATATCTGGTCTATTTGCCTTAATTTCTCTATCTGTGTGTATTGGCATATCCCAGAGTATGGTTGCTTTCTCGTTTTCTGTGACCTTTTCTGGCGTGTGTTTATACCATCTTTTTTCTGTTGCTATTCCATAATGTTGGCATAGCTTCCAGTGTATATAGGTCCCAGCTCTGTCGTGTCTGTGAATATATTCCTTCTTAGCCAGGACTGGGCAGCCAGAGATAATATGATTTATTGTTTCTTGTCGATCTCCACATATTCTACAGTTACTTGTTATATTTCTTTTCATTATGTGTTTTTGGTAATTTCTGGTGGGGAGGCTTTGGTCTTGTGCAGCAATTAAAAATCCTTCAGTCTCTGCTTTGAGTCCTGAGCTTCTCAGCCATTGCTGGGATTTTTCTCTGTCTATTTCTTTCGCATTTAGTTTAGCCCAGTATTTACCATGTAGGGGCTTTTCTTGCCATCGTTTTATCATGGTCCGTTGCTGTTCTAGTTTTAGTTTGGATTTCATTTGTTTTATAGCTTTTGTTGTTTCTTCTTCTTCTTCTTCTTCGTATTTGTTAGGTAGATTGATTTCTTGTTTGTATTTGTCAGCTTCCTTAAATACTGAAAACAGTTTTTTGTTTTGCTCGTGTTTTGTGGCTATTTGTATTAGTTTCCCTTGCTTCTGGAGTAGGTATTTTTGCAGCCCTATGGTGGTTATTTTATAATAGTTTTCTAGCTGTATAAGACCCCTGCCACCTTCTGTGCGTTGTATATATAGCCTTTCTATGTCAGATTTTGGGTGGTGCATCCTATATCCTGTCATTATTTTTCTTGTTTTCCTGTCTATTTTACATAGTTCGTTTAGTGTCCAGTTAAGGATGTTGTAGCTGTAGCTTATAACTGGGACAGCTAAAGTGTTGATACCCATTATCTTGTTTTTAGCATTGAGCTCTGTTTTTAGTAGTGATCTAACTCGTCTATAGTACTCTTTCTTTATTTTTTCTTTCATTTGTGTATGTTGTATCCTATCTAGTTCATTGCCTCCTAAATACTTATATGGTTGGCTTTCGTCTAGTTCTCTTATTTCATTGGCTTTATCTAGTGTTATATTGCTACTTTTAACTAATTTTCCTCTTTTCAGGGTTGCTTTAGCACATTTTTCTAATCCGAATTTCATTTCTATTTCCTTGGTAAAGCCGTGTACTGTCTGTAGTAGTGTTTCTAGCTCTTTGTCGTTTTTTGCATATAATTTTAGGTCATCCATATATAGAAGGTGGCTGACTGTTTTTCCATAGCATTTGTAACCGCATCCAGTTCTATTTAGCAATTCTGTTAAAGGTGTGAGTGCCAGGCAGAACAGGAGTGGAGAGAGCGTGTCTCCCTGGAATATTCCTCTTCTAATGGGGATGGCTTTCGTTTTCACAAGTCCCTCTTTTGTTTGGAGCTGTAGCACTGTCTACCATTTGTTCATTGAGTGCTCTATGTATTTTATGATAATTGGTGCCACCTTGTTTATGGCTAGTGTTTCCAGAATCCACGTGTGGGGAACACTGTCGAAAGCCTTTTGGTAGTCCACCCAGGCCATACTGAGGCCTTTCTTCTTTCTGCGGCTGTCTTCAGTTATGGCTTTATTGATCAATAATTATTATTATTATTATTATTATTATTATTATTCAGTAGTTTTATTTTTATAACGTGCTTTCACTTCACTACCGAGCGCAGCTCTGTGCGCCTTGGGTATGTGCTGTGGTTTGCTGTGGTGCTCTTATGTTTACTGTATTGAAAGTGTTTTGCGTAGAATGTGTGCAGTACCCAGTAGTGCAATTTTCTGTATGTTATATATATTTGTAAGTCCTGGTGTTTTTGTTATGTATTTGTCTGAATATTTTTTTATTATACCTAAGGCACCTACTATGATAGGAATTGTTTCTGTTTTTAGATTCCACATTCGAGTTATCTCTATTTCCAGGTCTTTGTATTTTGAAAGTTTTTCCATTTCGTTTAGAGAAACGTTGTCATCTGCTGGTATTGAAACATCAATTAGAAGGCATTTTTTTCCTTCATAATCTTTGACAACTATATCTGGTCTATTTGCCTTAATTTCTCTATCTGTGTGTATTGGCATATCCCAGAGTATGGTTGCTTTCTCGTTTTCTGTGACCTTTTCTGGCGTGTGTTTATACCATCTTTTTTCTGTTGCTATTCCATAATGTTGGCATAGCTTCCAGTGTATATAGGTCCCTATTATTATTATTATTATTATTATTATTATTATTATTATTATTATTATTATTATTATTATTATTATTTTAGACCTGACGAGTGACTATATTTTTGAATAGATTTAATTGTAGATCGATTTGATTAATAATCGAATTATCAATGGAATTAGTTTTATTAGTTATCTATTAGAAAATATAGCCACGAAACCTGCGTAGTCATTTTATACCATTTACTAGTTATTCTTTTACGTACTTAATTGATTTTTAGAATAAGATTTTTATGATATATTTATTTTTTAGAGGGTATGAATTACATTCTTCATTATTGAATTAATTAATAGTGGTTTTTCTCTAAATTATATACATGTATTATATATATGTATGTGTGCGTGTGGTCTCATCAATAAGTATCCGGACTGTTGCTATACTAACGAAGCTAAAGCACTGAGAGTTAAGCAACTTCGCACATATTGACCTTGAACTTTTCTGTGCATGTGCACTACGTTTTAACGTTTTAGCTCACTTTTGCTGAATACAGCAGTGTTTGGAAGGAAAGTGTGTAGCGTGTAATCGTTGCATTGAAAATGATAGAGAAAGTTGAGCAGAAAATCTGCAACAAATTTGGTCAAAAGCTTGGCAATTCCTGCTCAGAAGCCTACACAAAGTTTTCAAAAAGTTTTCATTGTTCTCAACACAGTCAAGAAGATCTTGTGCAACTGAAACCCAAGTGTCTTTTTGGTCAGCTGAAAGCAGTTTTAGCACAAACTTGGTAGACACACGTCTCATATCCAGATCTTCAGTGATAACGGACTGAACTGAACCGTAACTAATCTGTACATCCTTTGATAACTCATGAATGGAGATTCGACTATTTCCCTTCACAGCTGCACGCACATCTGCGATGTTTTTCTCAGTGCTACTGGTTGTGGGTCTCCCAGAATGTTCGTCAATATCGACATTTTTCGGCTGTCTTGGAAACGTCTGAACCACTCTTACACTTGTGTGTGACTCATGCACTCCTCTCCATAAACTTTCTGCAACTTTGCATAGGCCTCTGAGCAGGAATCGCTATGACATTGTTCTCTGTCATGACCAATGCAACGATTACATGCTACACACATTCCTTTCAAGCACTGCTGTTAACGGTAGAAGTGACCTGGATTGTTAAAACGTAATACACATACACAGTAGAGTTTAAGATCAATCTGTGCCAAGCAGTTTCACTCTGTGTGCTTTAGCTTCATTACTATGGCCACTGACCAGATACTTATTGATCAGACCTCGTATGTATATATATATATATATATATATATATATATATATATATATACATATATATATATATCATACCATATCATATCAAAGGCAAATGGAAATTAATAAAGATTTTCACTTCCAAGTGGCCTAGCGTATAAAAATTTAGTCCAAAGACTATGAATTACTCATAAGGTACAGTGTATATTAAAATACATAAGAGGAATCCACTCATGGGATTCCTTACGCTAAAAAGAACAGCTAGGTTCTAGAACCCCAACATTAGAGATAAAATCCCGAAAGGAACGAAATGATAAATAAAAACTTTTACCATCTCTTCTCCTGGGCCAATTGGTTTCTGACTTTAGTTTAGCAAATAAGATAATTTGCTAGGTGAAGTCGTTTTCAACATGTACACTTAAGACTAAAATATATAAACACGAGGCAATCTGAAAAAACTAGGATGTATAAACACTCAGACAGATACAGGAGTACGTCCTCAAATGAAACATCCCCTGTACTAAATAGGAGATATATGTAGAAGTTGGTCATACCCCCAATACCCACAGTTCATATATAAACCGGTAGAGTTGTTAGTAGGCTGTTATGTAGACGTATATATATGCGTGTGTGTGTGTGTGCATATATATGTGTGCATATATATATATATATATATATATATATATATATATATATATATATATATATGCATATATATACATATATGTGCATATACATATATATACATATGCATATATATATATATATATATATATATATATATATATATATATATATATATATATGTGTGTGTGTGTGTGTGTGTGTATGTGTGTGTGTGTGTGTGTGTGTAGGTAATTGGATATGTAAGTAAACGGATAAATAAATAGATAGATAGGTACATAGGTAATACAGACAGACAAGCATGCACATACACACATACAGACACAAATGAAGACTGAAACACATGACCATATACACACACGCACACTACTCACACAGACAGACAGACAGACACACACACACACATACAAACATACAAACATGAAAACACAAACACATGTATATGCAGAATACATACACAGGTATACATATAGATATGCATGCACACACATACATGCATACACATACATACATACATACATACATACATACATACATACATATAGGTATACACATGCACACTGATGCACATGCATGCACACAATCAAGCAAGTAAAAAGAATGCAGCTCTGATAACAGACTGAGTCAATGTCTGTTGAAAATGTTGCAAGACGCAATGAAAATTTTAGAAAAAGTAGATAAGTAAATGACTGAAAATCGAACCGGTGTCCCTATTAAGCAATAATGCATCAAAAGTGAATGACTCTCCCCACACGCAATTGTATATATATATATATATATATAATTTAATTAGAGGATAATTTAACCTCGTGAAGGGATGGTTACATCCAAGGAAATACTGGTTCAATACCTAGTATTGTTGGGGAATAAAATTCCCTTAAAACAAGAGGTATATATTAAGCATATAGTTTATATCCTGTCAAATGTAGAAAAGAAAATTGGGAGTAGGAAGTTAACAATTATTTATTATCAACAAATTGGTCATCTTTGCTTCTTACAGCTGTTTCAATTAATACTCAATAATGTAATTACAAATTTGTACATTAAATTTGTATTTATGTGATGTGAGCATAATTTCATCAGAAAAAAAAAGATTTACCTTGAAATGTTATATGCGGACTTCTTATTTCATTTCAACAGAATCACATTTCACATAATTGCAAATTTAATGTACAAATTTGTAATTGAATTATTGAGTATTAAATGAAATGGCTGTAAGAAGCAAAGCTGACCAATTTGTTAATAATAAATAATTAACTTCCTACTCTCCATTTTCTTTTCTTGATTTAACTATATACGTATATATATATATATATATATGTGTGTGCGTGTGTATGTATGTATATACACACATATATATATATATACATATATACGTACACACAGGCGTACACACGCACACACACACACACACACACACACACACACACACACACACATATATATATATATATATATATTAAAGTTTGTATAAGGTATATAGTCCATTTTTTGTTCTATAGTGCATTGTTGTACCATTCTAAACTTTTTATTCTTTACAAACAATACACAATGCTTCAAGCGAACTACAATACTTTCATATCAAAGTTTGTTTTTATCTTCAGTTATAATAAAAACAATTTTTCATTAATCCGATAGATTACTCTATACTTTTGTAGAGTACAAATTTATCACTCTTATACAATTAACAGTTACTTTGAAGTTTCAACCAGCAAAGTCATCATTGGCAGTGCAACGATAGCTTTGCTGGCCTAAACTATGAAGTCACTGTCAACCTCATTGTTGAATGAGAATAGTACATGCATTATATATATATATATATATGTGTGTGTGTGTGTGTGTGTGTGTGTGTGTGTGTGTGTGTATGTGTGTGTGTGTGTCTGTGTGTCTGTGTGTGTGTGTTATAATTTTGAACAAACGGTAAGTTGTCATAGTACTTGGAGTTTCAAATGGCGGAGCGAAGAGGTCTCATTCTTTTGTTGTCACTTTTCATTATTATCATTATTATATAATATATATATATATATATATATATATATATATATATATATATATATATATATATATATATATATATATGTGTGTGTGTGTGTGTGTGTGTGTGTGTGTGTGTGTGTGTGTATGTATGTATGTATATATATATATATATATACATATATATATATATATATATATTTATACACACACACACACACACACACACACACATATATATATATATATATACATATATACATACAACCTTAGAAACCCTGTGGACAGTCTGGAAACGGCTACATATAGTTCTCAATGTGTGAATACTGATTTTGATAAATATATGGTTTCCCAGCAATCCTCCTTAAATCGTGTAAGCATGCCCTGGCAAAACCCCTCCAGATCCTCTTCCAGAGCTTTCTCGCAAATGTCAGACTGCCAAGCAAGTTGAAGGAGGGAATAATATGCCCAATCCATAAAGAGGGAAGCAGAGCAGATGCCAAAAACTATCGGTCTATCTCTCTGACTTCGCACATCAGCAAAGTCATGGAAAGGATAATCAGAGGAAAACTAATCCCATTCCTTGAAGAAAATAAACTTGCTGAGTGATACCCAACATGGCTTTCGACCAGGTAGGAGCTGCCTGACCCAGGTCTTGCAACATTATGACTGGGTGATGAGGCAGTTACTCAACAACTCAAATGTGGACGTAATATACGTTGATTTTGCAAAAGCCTTTGACAAAGTGGATCATGGTGTGATATGCCACAAACTGCGTGATCTTGGCATAGCTGGAAAACTTAGAGAGTGGTTGCATGACTTTCTGAAAGATAGAAGTCAAGCAGTAGTGGCTAATGGAGCCACCTCTATGAAAACACAAATAATGAGCGGTGTTCCACAGGGCACTGTCTTGGGACAATTGCTTTTTATAGCCGCTCACTCAGATATGCCCTCAAGTGCCCGGATAGCCACCCTTGCAAGTTACGCAGACGATACGAAAGTCTCGGAGAAAAAACAGAACTCTAGTGATGTTGCACATCTGCAGCAGGAGTTGGACTCAATTTATAGATGGGCTGAGGATAATAATATGCAGTTTAATGCTGAAAAATTCCAAGCCCTGCGCCACCAACGTCCAAAACTGAATATGAAACTTACAGAGTACACTGGTCCGCAGGGAATTTCAATCACAGAGCCAAAATCAGTGAAAAACCTGGGTATCGACATGAGTGATGATACCTCTTTCCAAGTGCACATTACCAGGATGGCGACAAAGTGCAGACGATTGGCTGGATGGATCCCGAGAACATTCAGAAGCAGAGATAAGGAAACCATGATGGTCCTCTGGAGGACATTCGTCCTCAGCCGCCTGGATTACTGCTCACAGCTATGATCACCCACCAGTGTGAAATTAACAGCAGACCTTGAAGCAATCAAGAGAAGATTCACAAAGAAGATTGTCGCTTTGCAACTGCACAGCTACTGGGAAAGGCTGAAACAGCTAAGACTCTATTCCCTGGAGAGAAGGCGAGAGAGGTATGCAGTGATATACATCTAGAAGATCCTGTAAAGAATTGTGCCAAATTTTGGCATTGAAAGCTACACCAATGCCAGAACGAGACGACACTGCATAGTGCCAAAGATCCCAGCAATGCCATCGCGCTTCAGGACCAATTACAGCAACAGTTTGGGTTTCAGGGGCCCACAGCTTTTTAATAGTCTCCCAAAGAGCCTGAGGAACCTGCACAAAGTAGATGTAGGGGTTTTAAAATCAAAGCTGGACCTTATCTTGTCGAGAGTCCCAGATGAACCTACCTCACGGCAAGAGGTCAAACTACATTCTTCACCAGTGCCACATATTGAAGGAAGATCTCAGTAATAAAAGTGTAGCAAAACGGCGGTGCATCAGCATGGCTGCAGCTCTCAGCTGAAACTATATAAAAAAAAATATATTGCAATCTTCTCAAATGTTTGTCCTTATCATTTATTAATTGCTGTTGTTATTGCTTATTTAATTGAAAATTGTTGTCTAATTAATGTAAATGGAAGCACTTCACTGATTGAATAAAGAGTGACTCCTGGAATAAAGTAATCATTTTTGCCTTAATGCTTTTTCCTTGAATGTCTTGAATAACTGTATGCCATTACATTTTCCACAAGTTGGGTCAAATGTATGTAAGAGGATAATTAAAGCATTAATCTTTGATTTTAATATTGTGATGGCAAATCTGAAACAGTTCGTGTATTTAAGTACTTTCTGGTAAATTCTGAGTGATAATCTAGATGTGAACATTGATGATGGCTTAACAGAACCTTTCCATCTCCTGAAAATACTTTTGGTAGTACTTCATTGATGACATCAATAGTAATAGCTTTTCATTGTAAAACAATTTTTGAAAATTGTTTTGCTCTGCAATGATATTTTTATTAAAATTGAGGAAATGAGGTACGTGAAATCACAATGTTATATCCCTGGAATATAATGATTTCAGTCTTTGTTTCTTCTACTTCATATACAAAGTATGAGTTTTTTTTTCTGACTAATTTGTTTATTCTGATCTGTTGTGCATAAGTTGTTAGCTACATGTTTTTTGTCAGCTGAATTTTTTTTTATTTCTATAAAGAAGAATTATTGAAGTTACTGTCCACTAACTGTCAAAACAATATTTTTTTAATTTAAAAGAAATATTTAAGTCGAATACTTATTCGACTGAAATACATTTTCTATTTATTTCAAGTTTATAATAATATTATACTTCCTTTCCCAGATATATTTTGCATGAAGAAATGTAAACTGAAAGAATAACAATTTTAAATTTCATAAATTGAAAAAAAATAACTTCAATAAATGTAAAAAATATATGCATTCTGGCTGATAATGCGAGCATATGTAAAAAAAGATTTTTTATAGTATATTGTAAAATTAGATTTTTCTGTGACGCCTAACATGTTTGGCTGAGGTTCCTAGCAAGTTTTGTATATAACTACGCATATGTAAGTATTCACATTTTGGCACTAGGCCAGCAATTTCGAGGGAAGGGGAAAGTCGATTATATTGATTCCAGTACTCAACTTGTACTTATTTTATCAACCCCAGAAGGATGAGAGGCAAAGTTAACCTTAACCAGAATGTAAAGACAGACGAAATGGTGCTAAGCACATAGCCCAGTGTGCTAACATTTCAGCCAGCTCACTGCCTTTATCTTGCATATAATAATTCTTTCTACTAAAGACACAAGGCCTGAAATTTTGGGAGGAAGGGACCAGTCGCTTGCATCAACCCCAGTGTTCTACTGCTACTTAATTTATTGACCCCCAACAGAATGAAAGGCAAAGTTGACCTCAGCAGTATTTGAACTCAGAACGTTAAGATGGATGAAATGCTGCAATACACATTGCTCAGCATGCTAATATTTCTGCCAAATCACTGCCTTTATTCCGCATATAATAATAATAATAATAATAATAATAATAATAATAATAATAATAATAATAATAATAATAATAATAATAATAATAATAATAATAATAATAATAATTAATAATAATAATAATAATAATAATAATAATAATATTTCAAAATACAAAGACCTGGAAATAGAGATAACTCGAATGTAGAATCTAAAAACAGAAACAATTCCTATCATAGTAGGTGCCTTAGGTATAATAAAAAAATATTCAGACAAATACATAACAAAAATACCAGGACTAACAAATATATATAACATACAGAAAATTGCACTACTGGGTACTGCACACATTCTACGCAAAACACTTTCAATACAGTAAACATAAGAGCACCACAGCAAACCACAGCACATACCCATGGCGCACAGAGCTGCGCTCGGTAGTGAAGTGAAAGCACGTTATAAAAATAAAACTATTGAACAATAATAATAATAATAATAAATTGAGTGAAAGAATGAAATTTTTAATTTCAGAAAGTGAAACAATGATTTCAACGGATATAAAAATATATACATTTCAGGCAATGAATTATGCACATGGGCAAAGAAAAAAATGCAATCGTAAATCCTATAAGCTTTAATTTCTGAGAGAAAAGGGCAAAACGGATTATTGCTTTATTTAAAAAAAAAACTAATTGACAAGAATTACTGAGTTTCTTTGCAAACATACTGACTAATATTACCCTTTTCTAGCTCACTGATTAAATAATTTCTCTTGACTTGTAAGTAATCCCTTTATATGTACATGAATGCATATGCATATGTACATACATACAGGCTGCTGAACCTGTTAGAAATAGCATCCAAAAAAAATACTCTCACGCTAAGGAATCACAGACTAATATTGCTACACATATCAACGGTATAGTAAATGATATAAAAGGCTTATTGCAACTTGAATTTTCTATCAAAGTGAAGTGGTGAGAAATATTTAATTAAAATAAGTGATGTTTTGTTTCTTACTCTTAAAAAGCATGTGGAAAATATGATGACAAATGTTAAAAATGTGAAACTGAAAACTATAATGAAGTTGAGGTGGAGTTTCAGATCAGGACGCCCGTATTAGCTGGACTTCCTCCGTTTTAATGGGGATTTTTCCAATTTTCCCAATTTGTTTTTCTCCACTGCCCTCGCCAGAAGCTTTTTATAAAGCAATTTTTATCAATCTATGATTTTTCTGCCCAACCAGCCTCTGGACCAATTTTGGACAATTTGTTTTTTTACATGACACATTTAAAAAGGAAGCTTTTCAGCAAAAGAAAAGAGAGAAAAAAATTTGAACAGTTGTGTGATTTAAGGAGGATTTAGCTGTTGTTTCTAGCACATCCCATTACCAGCTGATACCGTACATATTCCTCCATCTGGCACCAAGTGAGTCTCCTATGTGTGTGTGTGTATGTGTGTGTGTTGTGTGTGTGTGATGTATGTGTTTGTGTGTATGTGTGCGTGCGTATGTGAATGTAAGAAAATATTTACTAACAGGAAACGATGCTTTAAAAAAAAATTTGAGGGGGAGATTTTTGACTTTATCAACCACCCCACTAAGTTGGTTTCTGTTTATAATTTTAAAAATTGGGGGAGCCTGAAAAGCTCATTGCTGGGATTTATCCACAGTGATTTTTAAAAGGTTATGTAAAAGATAATTTATTTTAATACCATACTTTTCTGTAAATATAGTTTTTCTTACACACACACACACACACACACACACACACACACACACACACACACACACACACACACACACACACATACACTTGGTGCCAAAAGGGGGTTAAAAATTTAAAATACAAATTTATTTTGTTGCTTAAATCCCAACAACGGACCACTCTTGGGCTAAACAAAACATGTGTTATTTCCGCGAAAAAATATTGAAAAACATCAATACATGTCATAGTGACTAAGAAACGAGGAAGGTACCATACTTCCATACTATATAAGTGTGTAGAGGAAAAGAAAAAAAGAATTGGCCAAGATCATCCGGCGGGTAGGGAGGGAAAAAATAATAAATATAAAAAAAAATTCCATAGAAAGCTTTCCCTCTCATTTCGAAAGCTGTGGTGAAAAAGAATTAGAAAAATCCTTGTCTAAATTGAGAAAAATCCAACTTTTGTGGGCGTTCTGATCTGAAACTCCACTGAAATTGAACAGAGATTGAAAAATATATTATGGGAACATGTAATGTAATGATAAATGCAATGAGAAATAATTGCAGATGAGTGATAAGCAGATGGCCTGTGTGGAAAGTTTGCGTCTGTGCACAAATTATTCTCCAGAGTTGTGCCCACAGCGCGCCACGAAAAGTTACGCCAGACATCTACTCTTTTAAAGTATGTAGCGTATTGTTTCACATACACACATACATGCATAGAAATATACATAGATATACGTATATACGTGTATATATATATATATATATATATATATATATATATATATATATATATATATATATACACACATATACTAGCAGAAAGATTGCCCTCTGGGTAGTTTTCTGCTCGTCGCTAAATATTTAGACATTTGATTTCCAATTTTTTAGCAATTATTTCTGATATGTTACGTCTAAATTTCTTTTGTATCCTTTATTCGTCTAATAGCACTCGCTCAGTAAATAAATTTAGAATTATGCCAAGTACTCAAAAGACAGCGTTAGAATTTATGAAGAAACCAGTTGACTTAACCTCGTAAAAGTCTTAATTTATCGTATATGTACATCAGAAGATTTTGTACCTTTGCATGAAAGTTAACTGAACTGCATGCTTGGTATGTACTAAAAAAAATTATGCTGAAAAACTTACTGTAAGTTCGACGTCGTGATTGCATATAATTTGTTACGGCAATATTTTCCGTTGTACATGTAGTATCAACAACCTATGTAAACACACAATTACATATGTACAGATATAGGAAGTGAAATCTTTTTTCCGTTCACGATATGAAAAGAGGAGCAAACGAATTAATTATCAGATTTCATGATATAGTTCTTATGATCAATTCTTTAAGCATTGTGCACAGCGATCAAATACTTTAGTTGAAAGTAAAGGAGACAAGTGATGTAAGTAAATTTTAACCAATTTTCTTATTCAGCTTTCTAATTCTTCAAAAACACCCAACAAATATGAAAGGATACTGGAATCAACGCAATTTAGTTGACGCTGGATTAAACTTATAGATGTAGGAATGTTTTTATTGATATATTTGTAGAAAGTAGTGATACAAATATGTGGGCAACCTTTTTATTTCCCTAAAAAGCGTAAACAGAAATATTAAAAGACGTTATGTTGCAGTGAATAAAAATTAGTTTTATGACTGAATCGCGTACTTGAAATTTTTAATAATTAAAGATGCATCAAAATCACATTTTTCTAACTCTGTTAAAACCAAAATTTATAAGAATTTTCTAGACAGTGTAGATTTTAACAACAGTTTTCTTTTTGTAAAGTTTACTCCAAACTAATTCATAAGCAGTTTACTTAATCATTATATGTGTGCGTGTGTGTGTGCAAAGACACAAATGAACCGCTAATCTTTAAATACTTTCTTCCCTTTCCCCCCTCTATCTCACTCAGACACACACTCGCGTACTTACACAAACATCTGCAACGCCTCCTGGGCATCAAAAGCACAAGGGTCTCCCTCTTTCTATCTCACACTCACACACACACACACACACACACACACGTGCACATGCGCGCGAAAATGCACGACCATATGATGCATCGAAGCAAAAACAAAAAAAAAAAAGAAGTCAGCAATATTCCTTATGAATTCTTCGGCTAACTTCTGTATCCCAAAGGTTAAAAGATTAATCTGGCCGAGTTAATGTTGCTGCTAAGATTAAAATGAGATCCGACAGTTACTTTGCCAGGGTCCTCATTCCTCTCTCTTGCTATCCAGAGTTAATCCAACAGAAGCAATTATGGAATTTGTTGGTCACCATGGCAACAGTTATCACAGACGCTGGAATTAAAAATGGATGTTTCTTACCTCCCATGGACTTTTTAAGATTTTTTTTCTTGTAGTATTTTCTAAAGAAAATCTATAAATAAATTATGTGTTGGTGTGATCATGTGTGCGCGCGTTTGCGTACGTTTGTGTATGGGAATATATGCCTTTGTGTGTGTGTCTGTGTGTGTGACGTGTGCTTGTGTAATTGCAAGTTTGTGTTTGTGTATGTGCATATGTGTATTTGTATTCGTGTCCTTGTGTGTGTGTATGTGCTACACACACACACACACACACACACACACGCACATTCTTATATTTCCTTTACTTGTTTCAGTTATTAATTTGTGACCATGCTGGGGTATTGACTTGCAAGATTTCTTTTTACTTAGTCAAGTTGCTTCAGCATCTGTATTTATTTTATAGGCCTCTTTTTTTGTTGAACTGCTAAGTTACAGAGACGTAAAGAAACCAACATTGATAGTCAGGTGGTAATAAACAGAAGCAAACAGATACACACAACTAATACGGTAACATCGTCGATAAATGGAGTCAGGGCTACCTTAAATAAAATAAATACGATAAATGCTCATGCAGATAAAAAATCAAAATGTCCTTTGATAAATCTCTGTATGAGTACAAATCCTGTATAAAAATGTACCGTGCACACAAGGGGAGGACCGTATGTTTACATTGGGCTGACGGCTGATTCATTTAAGAATCGTTATCCTAACCATGTCTGTCGCCAGCTTTAAGAAAATCAATAAGAGACATTCAGCATCTTTGGTAGATTTTGTATGGCGATTGAAGGAGGATAAAATGAAGTACAGCATAACTTGGTAAGGCACGTGAAACCATACAATATAATTTCCAGAGTGTTCGGGTTAAATTTGACGATCAGTTATGTCTTCTTTTTTCAAGAACAGCTTAATGTATCGGTAAACAGTCAACGGCATTTATTAAAGCTACCGGGTATCAAAATCCCGACATCATGACTGCTGTTCAGCACCCTGTGAACAATGTAAGAGCTGTAAGACGTGTCATGGGCTTCATGAAAACCAAGTTCTCCCAAACTTTGACAGTATTCAAGTATGTCACTAGTGAGGATGATGTGATGCCGCCCACCTTTTTGAACAAAGCTTTAGGCTCGTTTCCGATGGCTACGAGATGTTGTTGGAGACGATGGTGAAATCGTAGCTGGAGAGGGTTGGTGCTGGAAGGCCATATGTTTGGAAGCAGGATTTGGCTCCTTGCCATACCTCGAGAAAGAGGCAGAAGTAATTGGAGAATTTCTAGTCTTAACCAACCCCAATTTCTGGCCTCCTAATTCCCTCGATTGTAATCCCATGGATTACTATGGGTGGGGCGTGATTGAGAAAGATACCAACTACTCCACCTGCAACATCAAGACCGAGCTAAGATCAAGGAGCCATTCGAAGATCTTCCCAGGGACACAGTAAGGAACGTATGTGCCGGTTCTCGGAGCCGTCTTGAAGGTTTAGTGGAAGCTGAGGGCGGTTACTTTGAGTAAACTACGTGATAGTTTTTGATTTTTTATAACACTTTTATTCTGGTTTGGGATATTATGTTCTCTTTTCCTTCTATGCAAATTGTCAAATTTACCCCGAACACCCCCGTATATGTACGTATGTACGTAATTTTGTATGTATATATGTATGTATGTATTTATGTATGTATGTATATATATATATATGTATGTATGTATGTATGTAAGTTTCTCTTCTGTTTTTAATCATTTAAATTCTTCCTCTGAAGAAGGAGCTGGTTTCTAAAAAAACTACAAAGCTTCATCTTTGGAATGTAGATAACAGAATCAATGTTACATTTCAAAACAGAGAAAATTCTTGCATAGTCTTACTGTTCTGCTTACTGATTGTATTTGTTATGTGCGGGTCAGTTGGTTGATTTCTTTTTCTAAAAATCCAACCTTATCCAGACTGACAGCTAGACAGTTACTTACAAAACCAAATACTCCAATTATTATTGGTATAAATGTAAACTTGTAATCCGGAAATAGAAGCTGGAGGTTTCGAATCAGTTGTCCACAGTTATCTTCTTTCTTTTCGATTTTCAAAGAGATATTCACATCAGCGGGACAGCTGACCCCTATGATGGTACATACTTTTTTTGTCTGTCCCAAACAACAATATCCGGCCTGTTAAGCTTATACTTGACATGTTTTGATGGGAATGTTCCATCAGTATTCCTTGTGATGCTATTTGTATACGTATTCTATATGTGAGAAATTCTCTATATTTATTCCAGGAAAGTCTTTTTTCCGAATGTATGTATGAATATATGTGTGTGTGTACATATATACACACATATATATGTATTTGTACATCTTCCTATATATAATCTGTAAATAGTGAAATGTCTTTTTCGGACATTATATTAATGACATGACAATGTTTATGTTTAATCTTTTTTAATAAGGATTTCCGTAATTCTTTCGGTTAGCTCGGAACGTCAGCAGTGTTTCTACATCCATTCGTCCATTAACATGTCAAGACCTTATTGACCTCATCAGCAATATGAGCTGATGATAATAATGGGCTGTTGTTCATGTGTTCTACATTAAGTTGCAAAGCATCATAGGAACACTGATATGACTGTACAGAGGTCATCGATGTTGGCTTTAAAAGTTATAAAACGGGTAAATACCAGTAGATTTTATCGTTTATTTCAAGTTATGTAACTGTATGTTGAATTATATATATATATATATATATATATATATATATATATATATATATATATATATATATATATATTGCTACTAGAAAAGCTTTCATAATTAATCTACTGATTTTCTGTGGAATTCTATATAAAATTGTAGAGTTGTCAACTAATATTTTTCTATCTCATTTTATCTCCTGTGTCACTTTGTTACAAGTGCATGGTCAGTCAGCGAGAAAATGTCATACTTGCATGTCTGATGAAACAGTTTGAGTCATAAAGTTTACAACTTCTAAATTTACATTGAAATTTGTCTACTTTATTGGTTATCTGACGTATGTCCTCTGGTTTGTTAGTTTTGTCTTGTGCTAAGTTAGCAAGTTTTTAAAAGGCTTGTGCTAAGTTAGCAAGTTTTAAAAAGTAAATACTGTGTTCGATTCGTTCGACTAAAACTCTTCAAGGCAATGACCCAGCATGACCGCAATTCAATGACTGAAACAAGTAAAAGATAAAAAAATGTATAGGAAATAATAATAAACAAGTTTATGATATTTTGTTTACTCATATAAAAAAAAAATCATCTCATCAGTTGAAGATATTGAAGTGTAAAACCATCATACTAAAGCAGAATAGAAATAATACAAGAAATAGTGATACAAATAGCTATGATAAGGACAGAGATTAGTGATTTGAACAAATATGTGAACTTAATGTGTTTCAAATAGTGAGTTATAATTTCTATGCTAACGTGTACGTGTCTCACACACACACACACACACACACACACACACACACGCATGTATTAGAACATCCATACACATACATAAAAATACCTCATATTTGTACACACTTAGATACATGAGCGTGTGTGTGTGAGCATATATATATACATACGCATATATATATACATGTTTCTATATGTGTGTATATGTATAAATATCTGTATTTATATATGTACACGTATACACACACATATCCTTGTGCATGTATATACGTGTAAATATGAGTGAGTACGTACGAGTTCATATATATAAATACATATATATATATATATATATATATATATATATATATATATATACGCACGCACACACACACACACACACACTTGTATACACACACATACATAAATACGCACGTATGTGTGCATGTGATGTATATATATTATATATGCACACATGGATGTGTAAATATTTATGAAAACATGAACATACTCACACGCCTTCACACATACACATAATTATTTAATTTAATTATTATTTTCAATCAATAATAAACTATAGAACCCTCCCAAGAAACAATAGCTCAGTGTTAATAGAGTCCAATTCCATTAAAATGTCATACGAAGGCACCAGGACTGCTGCGAGAATATTTTGCTTGGATTCCATCTTTCATTGATGCAGTTCTTTCTTCTGCAACAGAATTTCTGAAAATTGCTTAAAGAACTATTCCTTTCCTGTCATTAATCGATGATATGTCTTCCACAATTTCCGTTCCTCTAGCAATCTACATGTCTCTTGAAGATCATATCATGATTCTTGCAGAAAATTCTTCATTTCTTCAGCTTTGGCAATTTTTCTGCATATAGTTGTTTTATTATTACCAGAATCTCTAATGTAACAGACAAATTATTGTGTTATATTTTGTCATGTATCATTTCGTTCGGAGTTCAAGTGTTGCTTTATTTATCCGTCAGGAGTCAATAAAATAAATATCATTCGCATACTGGGACTGATATTATCAACTATAAACATCATTTCATCGCCATCATCGACGTCGTCGTCATCATTATCGTTTTAGCAGCCACTTTCTCATACTTGCATGGGTAAGAGGGGAATTTATTGAAGCAGATTTTCTACAACTGGATGCTCTTTCTGTCACAACCCCCACCTTTTTCCCAGCGTGGTTATATTTCCCCATAGCCAGACCTGTTTTCATGAGAGATTGGAAACAGAGGACAAGGGCACCGCTTATATGATAATAACACTCGTTTACAACTATCATGTGATGTCAAGACAAGGAAACACAAACACACGCAGACTCTTTCTCTCTCGCTCTCTTTTACACACACAACTATTCAGAGAGAGGGAGTGGGAGAGAGAGAGAGAGAGACAGAAAGTTGACGAACAATGATAGAACAATTATATAATTTCATTTGCGTAAAACGTTGCATATAAATATCTATATTACAAGATGAAAATAAAACTTTACAGCTGTTTCAAAGATTCGGAAGTGGCTCCTTTTGTTGATCCGGAGCTATAAAAGACACTTGCTCAAGATGCCATATAGTGGACTTGGGCTTAAAATCACGTAGTTGGAAAGGAAATTATTAATCACACGGCCATGCTTATGTTAGAAATCAGTTTATAAGGTTTGAAAGGATGGATGGACGAAAAATGAAGAGCACATTCGAAAGGTTCTTTAGGGGCCAATAAATAAATCTTAACCCCTTCTACCAAATTAGCCTCCTTCCACCAGATTAGCAGCCTTGTATATTTGTTAAAAATTATTCAAGAATGGGTAGTGGAATGATAGACTTATTTGAATAATAAACTTTCTTGTGGTGTTTGTTCCACTCCATTATGTTCTAAGTTCAAATCCCGCAAAGGTCAACTTTGCCTTTTGTCCCTCCAGAGTTAGTAACATATAGCACCTGTCAAGTACTGGAGTCATATAATTGAGTGCACATAGCTTATGCAATATTCAATGCTTTGAAGGGCGGCGAGCTGGCAGAAACGTTAGCACCGGCGGGCGAAATGCTTAGCGGTATTTCGTCTGTCTTTACGTTCTGAGTTCAAATTCCGCCGAGGTCGACTTTACCTTTCATCCTTTCGGGGTCGATAAATTAAGTACCAGTTGCGTACTGGGTCGATCTAATCGACTGGCCCCCTCCCCCAAAATTTCGGGCCTTGTGCCTACAGTAGAAAAGAATATGTAATGCTTTGAGCCTATACTATGAAGCAAGCTGGCAGAGTTGTTACATCAGAAAAATAGCAGTATTTCATATGACCCTTTATATTCTGATTTCAAATCCCACTGAAGTCAGCTTTGCCTTTCGTGTTTCCAAGATCAATAAAATAAAGTACGAGTCGTATATTGCCATCAATAATATCAGTTATCCCTCTTCCCACTCCAGAATTACTGGTCATGTGCCTAAATTAGAAACTATAATTATTATTGAATACATCCGATGTTGTAGATTGAAGATATTTGTGCTGTGACATCTTGTCTGTTTGAAAGTCAAGGTCCCAGATGATCTTTGCCTTCCTGTTTTCATCCATTACCTTTTCCAGTGTATGTTGGTATCCATACTTCCGGCACAGCAGCCAGTGAAGGTTTTGGGCTACCTTGTCGTGTCTGCGCTTGTACTCTTTCTGCGCAAGACGTTCGCAAGCGCCAACGGTGTGAGTCACGCTTTCGAACTTCTTCCCACGCATTCTGCTGAGGTTCGTTGCATTTCACTGAATTGATATTCAATGCCTGGTTCTGGGTATCTATGATCAGGCTTCCAGTCCTCTTTTTAAGGCAACCTTTGCTGAGATAAAATTCATGATAATGCCTGGTTTTTAAGTTGTTAGTTTCACGGTGGAACTGATCATGTAAGTGCATGCAGAGAAGTGTTTCTTCTCTCTCGTTGGCCATTCGTAATCGAAATTCATTAGCACTCTCAACGTCGTTGCTGGTAAATCTTTTTGCATTATCAACTTACTGTGGCAGGTCTTGTTCAATGTTTACCAAACACTCAATCAAGTATCTTCTTTCACCATCGATGCTCTCTTGTACCCTTTCGAGGTCACGTCCACCCTTGCCTTTCTTCATGTACAGCCTGTATACGTCCGCCTTAGGGTGGAAGTCACCATGCATTGTTATCATCTTTCGAGTATGCGATCGAGTTGGTCAATCTCTGCTCGAGTCTATTTCAGGATGGGTGCACTATAGCGAACTATAGCAACAGCCCATATCAGTAGGTTCCTTGCCCTGAATTTTGACTTAAAGAGAATTTTGAGGAGCTTCAAATATGCAGCGATTACCTTGTCTTTCATTTCTCTGCGCAAGGTATTATTCCAAGGTACTTGCATCCACCATCATCCGGGTCTCCCATTTGCTCTCTGTTTGACAATTGTATGCGCCCGCAATCTGTTCTTCTCTTCCGTTTCTAAGTGAGCACGGCACAGTTTGAGATCTCGAATTCTGTTCCTATATCCTTGCTGCACATTTGTACAGTCTTAACCAGCCTCTCAATTTCAGTCTCTGTTTTTTGCGAACAATTTTAAATCACCCATGAAGAGAAGATGGTTGAGACGAGCTCCATTCATTCTCAGCTCGTATTGAGCGTTAACTTTGCGTAGGACTACAGAAAGTGGAATCAAAGCTATAATAAATAGCAAAGGTAAACAAGAATCTCTCTGGAAGATACCTCTTTTGATTGTTACCTCGGCTAAGACGTGTTTTCCACCTAGGCATGCAATTCTTGATTAGTGCATGCGCGTTCTCAGCGACTTCACATGTCGAGTGTTTCCAGAATCCACGAATGCGGTAACATATAATCGACTAACCCTTCCCCCAAAATTTCAGGCTTTGCGCCCCTTGTAGAAAAATTCTTCTTCTTCTTCTTCTTCTTCTTCTTCTTCTTCTTCTTCTTCTTCTTCTGCTTCTTCTTCTTCTTCTTCTTCCCCATCCTTTCTCTTGTCGTTGTTATTATTATTATCATTATTATTATTTCTATGTTATGTTTTGGTTTTGCTTTAATTTATACGAGTTGCACCCGAGTCTCGATAATAATGTTTTGCTTCTGATGATGTTAACAAATGAGATGCCATGTAATTGAAAGCACTGATATCAGTGGGAGAAAAAGAAACACAGAGTGTTTAAGGTTGTACTTAGAGAGGAATTTATGTAGAATACGTGAGGAACCTATAAGGATGATTTTTGCAATTTGCTATTTTCAGGAGAGCAGTTGCATATTGTATTAGAGACTCTACCCATGTGGTTACAACAGTGATGGTTTTATGAAGGGGGGCTGAAACGTTTCTGGCTTTGGGTAAAAGAAAATACTGGAGGATCAGGAAATTATGATCTTATTCAACATATTCCCCTCTCAGATTCAAACACTTATAGCAGCTGTTCTTCAGTTTTCTAAGTCCTGTAGAAGATCTCAGGAGGTGGGTCTCCATACAGGTCTTATGTGATACACTTAAAGTCAGGAACTTTTCAGTGCCCCCTGGTACTTCCACTTATTTTTGAGCTTAGCACACTTCTCACTCTCCTAAAATATGAATTTCTCGCCTTCGTTTCTTGAGAGAGAATGCCATCTGCCTTTGATGCACCAAGCTCCTTATAACTGTAACTTTCATTTATTGATTTGATTGATGGCTCAGCTGGGAGTTTAATTCCGTCTAATTTGGATATTTTTGTCTCCTTATTACTGGTGCTGCACATTGATTTCAAACGTAATACCAAAGTTGTTATTCACCACTCTAACAGTCAAAATCAGTTAAGGGTCTACATAAGATTTTGTTGTTAAAACTTATGTCCAATAAGCTGGTTATTCTTCTCCAAAACACAAACTATTTTTTTATATACAATTCCTAACAATATTTGATTATAAAAATACAACAGGATTTTAAAAATATCAAATGGTTATAAGAGTGTATCCGAGTAAAATAGGAATCCAGGGGGTCTATATGCCAAAAAAAAAAAAAAAATGGCTGTGAACCACTGGTCTAGACTAATGAATCGAAAGCTTTCTCACTTTTGGCAAGTTATTTCGGGTCGTCCATAAACAGAAAATGTTTTATTTTCTTGCCCTCTACTAAATTGGTAGCTTGATTTTACATTTCTCAAGAGGGATAAAAGCAACTATGAATAGCAGTGGTGAGAATGTATCCCCTTGGAATACTCCTCTTCTTTTGTTGACTTCACCTAATTTATTTTGACCTAATATTAGTACAGTTTTCCATTTTGACAAACTGTTTTGTAAGAACCGAGGGATGGGGATCAACCAGTTCAAAGCCACAGTCACACACAAGAGACATTGAAACCAAGGACTTGCATGCTGATGAAAAAAGACCCTTTTGTCAGTTTTTCTGGGCATTTGGTCTTGATAGCCTTTTGAAACTGATTCAGCAATCTTTTGAAGATAGTCAATAAACACAATGCTTTTTGCATCCTCAGAAACTGAGGCCATCACCTTTCTGCAAATGAAAACGACCTTAGCCTTCTCTGAAGCAGGTGAGGAGGGGTATTTCCTCTGCATGGATTATTTCTTTCTCTCTGACTCAGAGTGATGAACCCAACATACATCATTGGTTAGCATACATTCTAGGAAACCAGCTGGATTTGCCTCAAACAATGTCAGATTTTACTGTGATGTGATTAACCTGGCGCTCTCTTGATCAGGTGTTAGGAAATGTGGCACCCACCAAACAGAAACGTTTGTCATGCCAAGTTCATTGTGCAAAATATTATCAATTTTCTCAGGAGATATGCTAATAGCATTAGCTATTTGATTTATAGTCAATCGCCTGTCATTCATCAGCATGTGGTGAACACTATCAATGTTTTCCTCAGTGGTAGCAGTAGCAGGACATCCAAACCTTGTATCATGTTCAGGACCTTCTTTTTTTTCCTCTCCTGTATACAGCTACCCACTTTTGCACTGTTGACAAGGCTGACATGTCATCTAATATAGCAACCAAGTCAGCATGATTGCCCTAGGGGATGAAGCTCTTTTTCTGTAGGTACTTGATAACACTACAACATAAAATTTTGTCCATTTTCAAGAGAAGTCGCTACTAGTTAGTTCTGAAGTCTTCTTTCAACAGTCAGATGTGAATTTACCTGGAGAGAAACAATGTGGTTATTAATAAGTAGAAGAGCTAAAGTTGGTGCATGCATGATTTCACAGCTCTAGCATTATTCTTTTATAGTCAGCCTATGAATTTTTCAGCCCACCATTGTAAGCCCCAAGAAATTTGATACAAGTTAGTTAAATTATAATTATACATACATAAATAATACACACATATACATACATATATATATAACATATATATATATAATATATATAAATATATATATATATATATATATATATATATATATATATATATATATATATATATATATATATATATAATGCAAGAGAGTTAGGGGTTGAGGATTCAACCCACTAAGGGATAGTATCTATCCAATATACTGCTGGGAGGGTACCTAATTATTGTTACACTAGTGTTATACCAAGTGTAATAAGTGGGTGCGGGTAAAAGGGGGGTTATTTTAACTTATATTTATATAGCAATTAGAAAATGGAGGAGAATATGCTGTACTCAACGACTTGCAGACAGTATATTCAGTTGAATTAATTAACTTATTTTGTAACTAAAATGACAAAAACCATAAAATACAAATGTTTATGACAAACCACGTTATATTAACAATCGGGGTTACAAATATAAAGTACATTAGGAATTTGAGAATAAACAGAAACTTACAGCTGTTTCGGTCTAGGGTTGGCATGCCCCATTCTATCCAATTAGCTCCTGCTGGAGTAATTAGTAGATGAAATGCTGAAATGGGGGTACGTGCATGATTCGCTAGGCCTCTTCAGAGTTCACAAAAATTCAACACAAATATAAAGTAAAAAATAAAAATAAAAATAAAATAGAAATAAAAATAAGAGTACAGTAAAAATAAAATAAATAAATAAATGAAAAATGAAAATTTAAAATATAAAAATATAAAAATATAAGGCACATAAAAAACCTACAAACAGTATATAAGGTCAGCTGTAAGTTTCTGTTTATTCCCAAATTCCTAATGTACTTTATATTTGTAACCCCGATTGTTAATATAACATGGTTTGTCATAAACATTTGTATTTTGTGGTTTTTGTCATTTTAGCTACAAAATAAGTTAATTAATTCAACGGAATACACTGTCTGCAAGTCATTGAATACAGCATATTCTCCTCCATTTTCTAAATGCTATATATATATATATATAAATATATATATATATATATATATATATATATATATAGAGAGAGAGAGAGAGAGAGAGAGATACAGATAGATAGATTGATAGATAGATAGATAGATAGATAGATAGATAGATAGATAGATAGATGGATAGATAGATAAAAAGATAGATAGGGAGAGAGTGATATGTTTATGTATATGCGTATATAGATATATGTCTGTGTGTGTGCCTTTTTGTTTGTCCCTTATCGGTACTTTGTTTGTCCCTTATTGGTGTTGGTTTGTTTATGACCACGTAAATTAGCGGTTCCACAAAAGTACCAAGTTTAAGGAAAAAAGTATTGGGGCTGATTAATCCACTAAAAACCCCTTTAATGTGGTGCTCCAGCATAGCCCCAGTGCAAAGACTAAAACAAGGAACAGCTAAAGGATAATGCCCTAAGCAGAAGGTTAATGTGGCAGGTTGCTATTGATTGAAGCACTGCATTACAAGTTCAAACTCAAATATTGCTATTGACTTTGAATTGTACATTTACTCAAAATATGTTTGCATGACATGGCTTAATGTAAATAATTCTGGTAATGGCAGCAGGGTGTGCTAGTGGAGGTGGTAGTGGTAGTGTGTGTGTGTGTGTGTGTGTGTTTGGCAGGGGGCAGGGGGAAGGGGTCTGGTAGTGGTGATGGTGGTCATAAAGAATATAAAAACAAAACAAAACAAAAACAATAATTAATGTATGCAGTGATTTTGTGGTTATGTGTGTGTGTTTGTGTGTGTGTAGGGGAGGGAGCGAGAGAGAAAGAGTGAGAAAGAGAGAGAGAGAGAGAGAGAGAGAGAGAGAGAGAGAGAGAGAGAGAGAGAAAGAAATAGAAAGGGACAGAGAATGAAAGAAATGGACAGACAGACAGAAGGAAAGAGAAAGACAGACAGGAACACACATATACACTCAGAATGAGAGACAAAGAGAGACACACACATACAGAGTGAGAAAGAGGGAGTGAGAGGAAGAGAGGAAGAGAGAGAGAATGCAGGATCATATATGTGTACATACACATATGGTGACTGAGAGAGACACTTATACACACATTTGCAGAAAGACATACACACACAGATGGGCAGAAAGAGATATAAATAAAGCAGGATAGACAGTGAGTCAGAGACAGATAGACAAAGAAGGAGAGTAGGGATGCTGGTGGGTTCATAGGTCAGAGGTATCTATAGTAACCATGTCAACTGAATTTAGATCAATTGTAACAGTATACATTTACCAAGGTAATGGAAACTTATTAAAATACTAACTCTTTCAGTACCACTTGGCCCCTTCTGATGTGAATGTACAGTTGACAGAATAGCTGGGAACATTGAAATGGGGCTCACTAGTACCCACTAACAATTCCCTCAACATATTAATCCTTTGGCATTCAGATAACTCTTTCAAATGTAATGCTTATTTATTCAAATTGTTTTGAATTAATCATGCATTATCTCATAGCTTCGAGATTTCGATGATGTGATATAAAAAAAAAAAATTAGAATGACATTGTAGGATAGGTATGAAAGGCTGGATATGGCCAGTTTCAACATGAAAGGGCTGATTGTTGGACTTTTTATTGAACTGTAGCATAACCTTTTTGATACCAACACACTTGAAATTAACACTGTTTCTGTAGTAAAAATTTCCTGTTTCAGAGTTTTTCAAATTAAAATTTTCCACAATATAGCTTCATGATAATTTATGTCCCAAACACAAGCTTAACAAAAACAAGCTCATTTTACTAAATTCTTTAAATTTTAAAAGCTAATTGCAATAAAGGTAGTGTAACACTGTTTTACTATGAATGTAGCCAGGAAAATAGCTAGAAAATTTCTGAAATTTAGAGATAACCCTTTCCATCACATAAATACCACAAGATCTTCGATAGAAATACAGTCACAGTCAGCTATAGTTTCCTCCCCAATATAAAGTTGATCATTTTCAATCACAACATTAAGAACAGCCCCAAAAGATTCTGTAATTTTAGATCTCCGGACAGCTGTCCTTTGAACAATAGATGCCTAGGGGAGAAAAAACAGAATTTGTGTACAAGGCCAGTATCATGGATTTGAACAGAACAACAAAAACTTACATCAGAATGATGGAAAACATCTTCAAAGAAAGATATATGCTGCATTTGACTTTGTTCAAAGATAAAAACAAAAGACATATAACATCTTTATCCAATATAATTCATATAAACTGGAGTACTACAGCTAAGGCCAGCACTTACAGGGGATGAACAGCAAATGCGAGCCATGCATCACTGAAAAACTAAATATCATGACATTAACAATGAACATTTTAAACATTAGGGAGGGAACCTTCTTTCCCTGCATGCACAAGCAACAATTCATACTTCAAACTTACAAGCACGATACCCCACCTACTTCGCCACTACTCCAACCCAGTTAATTTCTTCTCTGTACATCGAATATATGCATTAAATGAATATTATGCATAAAAGACACAAACTTGTGTTGGATTCCCTCATTACACAGATATATCTGCATTGCACATATTCATTACATCACATGATTCACAGAAAAGAAGGCACATATACAGTCTTATGAATTTACACTTCCATGGACCAAGTTTAGCTTCAAAATCTCTGAAACTCCACAGTTATGTGCACATAATGATAAACAATTGAAATGTTTAATGCAGATATGTGTGCATAGATGTGTCTGTGTGCATATGTATGTATGTTGGTAGTGCAATGAAAGCACATGATAAAAATAAGACTACTGAATAATGATAATAATAATAATAATAACCCTTTCTAATATAGGCATAAGACCTCAAATTTGGGGGGAAGGTGGCTTAGCTGATTACATCAACCCCAGTATTCAACTAGTAGTTATTTCATTGAACCCTAGAGATGAAACACAAAGTCACCCTCACTAGAAATTGAACTCAGAACATAAAGACAAATGAAATGTTACTGTCAAGTATTTTGTCCAGCTTGCTAACAATTCTGCTAGCTCCCCAATAATAATGAGTCTTTATTAGTGACAAAGCTCCAAGGTAGTGGATAGTACAAAGATGAAATTAAAAAAAGGAAGAAAATAAGAAATAATAGAGACATCTATGTGGAGATGGTGATGATGGTAGTGATGGTGGTTGAGATGGTAGTGATGGTGCTAATACTGGCAGTGATGTTGGTGGTAAAAGTAGTGGTGGTGGCAGTAGTGATGGTGATGATGGTAGTGATGGTGGTTGAGATGGTAGTGATGGTGCTAATACTGGCAGTGATGTTGGTGGTAAAAGTAGTGGTGGTGGCAGTAGTGATGGTGGTGGTGGTAGTGGTGGTAGTAGTAATTGTGGTAGTGGTGAAGGTAGTATTGGCAAGGAAGAAGCTAGCATCAATGCAAAGCTCTGTGTTTTCTGTATGTATATGTGTGTGCATGCGTGCATGTGTGTGTGTGTGTGTGGTGTGTGTGGTGTGTGTGTGTGTGTGTGTGTGTGTGTGTGTGTGTGTGTGTGTGTGTGTGCATGCGTGAATATGCTAAATTTTGTATAAAAAATTATCATTTGATTGAAATTTGTCTTTTAGCTGGAGAAGAAAATAACAAAATCCTTGCAACAATTTTCAATGATTCTTAAAGACAAACTACCATACTTTAGATAAATTAAGACTTTAATCTCATAAATAAAAATCAATTTACTTGCTTAATTAGAAGCCTGTTAGAAGGTAAGAAAGGTAACTATGGACATGTTTCAGTCTATTAGATTTCATCAGCTTCAGAAATAATGTACTCAAGCTGGCATGATTGATTGTAAAAGATTTACTAAAAATGATCTAAAGAAAAAAGAGTTACAAATAGTTTGTTTTTGGCCAGTTGGTGTAAGTGTCCCTTTGTGGGACGGGGTTTGACAGGATAGACCCTAAGGTTCTATTTAAACAGGAAATGGAAAGTAAATGAGAAGTTTGACTTTCTGCTGTCATCTTAGCTAAACATGTTTACATTAAATTTGTTAGTTAAACATATCAAGAGCATTGTGTGCGTGTGTCTCTCTGTTTACATACATACCTGCAAATTCTTCCCATCCACCACACACACATGCATAAAATCGTTCAGACATTTTCCCCTCACACTCGCATACGCACAAACACATAAGACATCATATACACAATGGAACCCAAGCGCATACCAATCCAAAGGATAAACATACTTTAAAGCAGCTGTCCATACCATATATATCAAACTAAATCTTACATACAGGCAATCAAACAGACTGACTTTGGTATTGCAGTACACACTAATATAATACACACACACACACACACACACACACACACACACACACACACATGTACAAATATAGTCAGATGTACAACACACGTTACTATGAATTTTTGTTTGCATGGCTTTTATCCATTACAGCAAATCCTACAAGTTTATCATCCAAAACAATGGAAGCCTGGAAGAAAGAGCACTCAGTGAAACTGATAGGTTTTAGTTAAATTTGTATAGATTTTATAGATGTAGGCATGGATGGATAAAGCCAGAGATACTTGTGTGGTTCAGAAGTTTGCTTCCCAGTCACATGACTTCAGGTTCAGTCCCACTGTATGGCACCTTGAGCAAGAGTCTTCTATTATAGCCTCTAGTCAACCAGAGCCTCATGAATGGATTTGATAGATGGAAACTGAAAGAAAATCATTGCATGATTGAGTGGGAAAGTGTGAATGTCTCCTAGCTTTGGCATCGCACGATAGTTGCAAATGAGTGTTAGTGTCAAAAATTGGTATCCTTCATTTCCAATGTTTTATGAAAACATGTCTAACCATGGGATAATAATGCAAGAACTGCAATTGTTAGTAATAGAGAGGGTATTTGGCCATAGAGTGCTTACCATCACAAAATTCATCCAACTCATAATGATTGAATGAAAAAGTAGACATTAAAACAATGATGATGATGATGACAGTGACAATGACGATGATGACGACAACAACGATGATGATGATGACGATGACGATGATGGTGTATTTAGCTAGATTGTTTAGAGAATCAGAAAGCAATATAGCTGTTAGAGACAAACAGAGGAAACTGTGTATTATAAGTCAGTGGTTGTAGAGTGTTGATGAATGGATTATAGTGAAAGAGACCAGGGCACACAGCTGGGGAATGCCAGTGTATGTTATATTCACTTCAGATCAGTGCATATTCACAATAAGCACCAATGTATATTAATAACAGGCCAGTGCACACACATGTTGAACATCACTGCACAGTTGGAGCAATGAAATGAAGTAAATAATGAATCACTCTAACTGCATGGCTGCACATACACATGCATATATACAAACACACATATATACATTACAATATACACAGGTACACATGCATATATATATACTGATACATGTATGTACACTTATATATACCAATAAATATATATATATACACATGCATATATACAGATCAGTGATGTGATGGGCAACTATCACTTTGATTTACATTTAACATACCAAAAGTTTAGGGCAGGAACTGTGGTCCATTCCTTAAAATTTTGTTATTCTGTTTTAAATTTTCTTATAATTCTTCATTCTTTCTCTGTCTATTTTTCTGTTTCTGTGCGTTTTTGATTGTCTGCCTGGCTGTCTGTTTATGCATTTTGTTGTAATTGCTGTTCTGTTTGCTGTTATTGTTGTTATTACAGAGATGGATCAGCAGAATTGTTTTAGCATAAAAAAAATGCTTTGCAATATTTGTTCCAGCTTTTTACATTTTGAATCCAAATCCTGTTGAGGTCAAGCTTTCACCCTTTCCAGGGTATCAGCTGAGCAGAGAAGTTGATATAATTGACTAATGCCAAATTTCTGGCCTTGTGCCTTTGAAGCAATTATTCTAGCAGATGAATGGCAAGCTGGTTTTCCTTCCAATTCTATACATTCTGAATACAAATCCTGCTAAGGACAAATTCACTTCTATTCCTTTTGAGGTTGGTAAAATACAGGATGGGCCAAGAGTCGCACACTAAAACATTTGACGTTTTATTTGTATTACATTTATTAATATTATTATTCATTTTGTTCATCATGTACGAGTATGTGTGTATTCATCATTATCTTATTGATTTTCTTCAATTTTAGAAAAACTGAAACACATCTTTGACAATTTCAGAGCATATTGAACTTATTGGTACATGACTTTTGGCCTACTCTGTACAATACCTCTTTAGTGCTGCTAACTCTTTTCGACTTAAAATTGCCAGCTTTGTGCTTCAGTTAATACTAGAGTTATGTTTTAGCAGAGTTGCTAGAAAGGCAGACAAAATGCCTTACAATAAGTGTTCAGTTTCTATGTACCAGAGTTGAAATCTCAGCAAGGCAGTTTGCATTTCCTCATTCAGAAAGTACTAGTCGATTGAATCAACTAACCCCCTCTCACAAATTTCTAATCTTGTTTCCCTGTAAGAATGAAACATCAGAAATTATTATTATTAATTTAGAGAAAGGGTATCTCAAACTGAGCACTTAGGAGTTTAGTAAAATCCATGGTGTTAGAAACATTCTTACACCCATGTGCTCATACACATGTATTCACAGAGTAGGAGGAATAACTAATGTTGTGGTTGCATTTTGTTGGGTGACAAAAAATACCTGGTTAAGCTGTCTGTGATTAAAGAGATTCCAGAGAGGGAGGAGAGGGAGCAGGGTAAGGTTAGGATTCATGATGCCGAGATTTACAGATGCAGTGATGAAAGGTTAATATAGATGATGATGTATTTAGCTGTGGACTAATACAGTCTACTCTGCTACAGATGGGGGGAAAATGAAATTAAAGTGATTAGGACATGGGCAAACAGCATTGAGTCATCCAGATAGTATCTAGAGTAATTTGTAGGCCTGTGGTTAGAAGTAGAATCAATTGTCCACAATTCAGAGTTGTTGGCTACACAGACTACAAATTTGTGTTCTGTGCAGTTGACTTAGATAGTGTCCATAGGCAGAGCCCCAGATACTGGACTCTGAGTGCATCTTTCCCATTGTGTCAAGCTTTCAGAGACCAGGTTAGCAAGTTAGCCCATTGGAAGTTGCTGGGTGCAGTCATCAATAGCCGATGGTGGATAGCCCTCAAAAGGGCTATTAGAGTAGAGGCAGTAGGATTTGGTAAAGAAGTAGAGAAATCTATGATAGAGGGAGACCTGTTTAGGAAGCTAAAAGATATGCTTAGAAGTGGCATAACAACTGCCATGATGGTGGCATGATTGGTTTTTGATCAATTCTTCATGGTCAACCATGAAGGTTGTGTTGACAGAGCTAGGATGTGTGCACTAAGACATGAGGAAAGGAAAGCTGTTTGAAGGGCCCAGGTGGCAGAGGTGTAATGTGGCTATGACTCCACAATTCAGTTTTTGACAGGTCTGAATGTGCGCATGCTACTCGAATCCAAGCAGATGTGTGCAGAATTTCAGCAGCACTTTTCCAAACTGTACAGAGTGCACAGTGAGTCAGAATGGAGGAAGATTTCACCTCCTACCTCAGCAGCATGCCATGCCTTTCGGCCAGGGATGCAGAGTTCTTCAGAATGCTGGTAACAGCTGAAGACATATGGGATGTGAAGACTAACTGCACAACGGAGAAGTCTCTAGGGCTGGATGGTCTGTCCTTTGCACATTATTTTCATATGTCAGACTTGGTTGATGATCTCTTGACAGATGTCTACCGCAACTGGCAGCAGAATGGGGGAACTGGCAGCTCACAGTGCTGTGAGTTGTGGTGTGGTGATGTTTCTGAGAAAGGATCCGGACAAAGGGGACCAAATAAACAATTTTAGGCCCATAGCTCTGTTGAACACAGATTACAAGAGAGTGTCATTTGTCATCAATAACCTGGTCAGTGATGCTCAGATGTGTGCTATCTCAAATCAATCTGTCGATGACAACCTCTATCTCATGAGTTACATCAGAGAGAGGTTGAGTAAGGAACTTGGCATGGATGGGGCTCTGACCAATTTGGTTCCATAAAATACTTTTGATAGGGTAGAACACTAGTTATTGGAGGCTGTCCTCACGGTGGCCAGTTTCATTCCCATTTTCAGAGGCTGGATCGTTGCAATGTACAGTGACATCTATTTGGTGGTCAAAGTAAATGATCACTTATCAGAATCGTTTAATATTGCATGTTTGGTCCATCAAGGATATACACTCTCACTCCTTTTGCACATGCTGGCTCACAAGAGACGAGCAAGAGTGACAACATGCTTGGAGAAACTCTGGACGTCTGGATGGATAAATTAGCTGGTCTTTTCCAGAGAACTTTCAGGCTACAGACTATGGATAATTTCCAGAAATCCCTGGCCTGACAGTGTTACCAAGGAGCTCTGCCAGTTCAGGAAAAGTTCTACAGGTATGGAAGTGCTATCAGATGGACATGTCCGAGATGTGCGTAGAGTGATGAAATCATTCAGCATTCAGCATGTCCAATGTTCAGTCATTGCTGACTTGTGGAACAGCTGTTGGTGCAATCAGGATGAATCTGGTTATCAGTTTAATCTACTGTGAGGATTGCTCTGCTGCCTTCTTTTGGCAAGGAAGAGAAGACAGTTTTTCTGTCTGGTGGATATGGTGAAAGAGGTTGTGTGGTGGACAAGGTGGAAAGGACTGAAGACAGATACTTTCCTCTTCAGTGAAGCCCTCATCGACTTTTTCAAGTTCCATTTGAAAAAAGAAAGTGTGGGTGGAGAGGAAGTACTGCTCCCCACCCCATCCCTAGTATTTTTGTTGAAAGGAGAGTGAATGTAGAAAGGATGGCCCATGTGAATGAGCCTACACTGAACATGCACCTGGAAACTGAAGGGAGTGGAGAGGGGAGTGGTACCTACCTGAGGTGCCCTTGGCATTCAAAGTGTCCAGGATGTGTGGGCTTCCTTGGTTGCCACTGGATGGAGCTTCCCTCCTTTTGGGGAATTTTATTATTTGAATTTTTATTGTTCATTGTTATTCTTTACATGCACTACATGTAAATCTCCACTCTCCTTTGTTTTTGTGTGCAGCCCTTGTGGCCAATAAAGAAAATATTATTGTTGTTGTTGTTATTTCACCAAAGTCAATAATATAAGTACTTGTTGAACACTGGATCAATGTAGTTAACTAGCCCCCATCCACCAAAATTTCAGGCTTTGTGCCTATAATAGAAACCCTTATTTAAGGCAGTGAGCTGGCAGAATTGTTAGCACACTGGGCAAAATGCTTAGCTGCATTTCCTCCATCTTTACTTTCTGAGTTCAAATTCCGCTGAGATCAACTTTGCTTTTCATCCTTTCAGGGTCAATAAAACAAGTACCAGTTGAGCACTGGCATTGATTTAATCAACTTACCCCTCCTTCCCAATTTCAGGTCTTTGTACCTATAGCAGAAAAGATTGTTGTTGTTGTTGTTAATAAAAGAAATCATCATCATCATTATTATTATTCATATTATCTCCATTTTTATTGCAGATGGCGTTGGTTCCATAATACATTTTGGTGAGTAAATCTTTTTATTGTGCTTGTGTGTGCATTGTGTGTGTGTGTTTATGCATATAAGTGCGTATGTGTGTGTGTGTGTGTGTGTGTGATCATTTTTGGAATTTATATTCTAATTTATTCTCTTATTTGTTTCTTTTTTCTCCTTTTTTGGTAGTTCTGAATTATTTATGATCATTGTCAGGGGGATAACTATTGCATTATCACCTTTGTTATCATCATCTTCTGTCATTATCATCACTATGATCACCTCAATCAACATACACCATTCTTGCAGTGTTGTGCATCCTCTTCACTCACCTCACTCCTACACTCATCCTCATTGCTATCTTCCATATATATCTAAGTCATTATCATCATCGTTATCATCCGTTAATGTCTGCTTTCCGTGTTGGCAAGGGTTGAGCAGATTGACTGAAGACTGGCAAGCCAATAGGCTGCACCAGGGCATCCAGTCTTCCTAATGCCAACCACTCCAAGTGTGTAGTGGGTGCTTTTTACGTGTCACTAGCATGGGAGCCAGTCAGAGGGTACTGGAATCAACCATGTTTGGATGGTACGTTTTATGTGCAACCGGCACGGAAGCCAGTCACGGGGTACTGGCATCAACCACGTTTGGATGATGCTCTTTACATGCCACTGGCACGAGAGCCAGTCAGGGGGCACTGGCATCAACCACGTTTGCAATCACAGCTATTAAGTGAGCATTATGTTGTCACCTGACCTTCTTGAAATAGCAACTAAATTTTCCTTAGATATTCCACTGGCTAAAAAAAAAATGGAGCCACACTAGACAATGTGGATCTGGTTCCTTGCACATAAGGTAGTAAAAAGACATAGGTCATGGATGGAACGTCTTTGATCTTATTACTACTTATAACCAGGAACTGTACTAATAAGTCATTAGAATGCCTTAAGAAGAAAATGTACAAGTTCTTCAAGAATTATGGCCTAGGGATATCTATAGAGAATGAACACTATGCAGTAAATTATCTAGATGTCAACCTTAATCTTGTCACTAATAAGATCCATCCATTCCATAAGTTGAATGAAAATTTAATGTATATTAGTTCTTTAAGTAACCATCCTAGATCGTTAAAGAAGCTTTAATAGATAATATAGGCAAAAGAATATCTATGCTATCCTCAGATTATGACACTTTTTATAAATATTATAATAAGGCATTAAAAGAAGCAGGATATAACTCTATTATAAAATTCTTTAAATATTACGAACACCTTAATAATATAACAGGTAATCCTAATAAGAATTCTAACAGCAAAAATATGAATAATAATAAAAGACAATATAAGAAACTAAATAAAGATAAAAACAATATAGTTTTTATTAATGATTGCAATAATAATAGTAATACTGATAATGAAAATATGATCAATAGTAAGAAACATAGTAAATTATACAGGCGGAGATATAATACACCTAAGAATAGCACTTTAATACTGACGATTTCTAATAATGGTAATATAAAAAATATAAAAAGTAAAAAGGATATTATATGGTTAATTATTCAGTATGGGGCTCAAGTGATGACTAATATTAAGGAGACACTTAAAATTGTAAAAAATGTCTTTTAATAAAGAGAAAATTTATTCAAATATATTTTCCAATAAAACCATAAGAGTAGGCTACTCAACATTGAGTAATGTAGGTAATACCATTTCCTCAATAAATAAGAAATTAAATAATTATTATAATAGCACAAGAAATAATAGCCCTAGCCATAATGTAACCGATAGTGATGGGAGTCGTAATCAACAGATAGAAAAATGCTCATGTCGTGATAAGACTAAATGTAAGCTCTCTAATAATTGTAATATTGATAATGTAATTTATAAATTGATAAGTTCTAAGAACAATAATAATAAAATTATAAATAAGGTTTATATAGGATCTACAGCCAATGAAATTAAAAAAGAATCTCCCAACACTACTAGACTTTCAAAAATCCTAATTTAAGTAAGTCCACAGGTTTAAGTAAATATATATGGAAATTAAAATCTAGAAAAGGAGATTACACTCTTAGTTGGAGTATAATAGTTAGAGCCCACTCTTAAAATATTGGCGACAAAATGAGGTTATTATGTATAACAGAATTTATGAAACTGATAAAGTCTAGAGATGAATTACTAAACACATACGATGAACGAGGAGGTAAATGAAGACACAAAATTAATTTTACTTTTAATAAAATGAAATACTGACCCCGCCCCTTGAATCTAATAACCATACAATTTTGATTACTGCAGTATTTGAATAGATTATATAAATAATTAAGTAAATAAATTAAATATTACTAAAAATTATATTATAACAAATCATATATAACCCTGAACATAATTAGTTTGAAGATAATAATAGAAGATAATTTAAATTAAACTAATAGTGGCTGTGTGGTAAGTAGCTTGCTTCTCAACCTCATGGTTCTGGGTTCAGTCCCACTGCGTGGCACCTTGGGCAAGTGTCTTCTACTATAGCCTCGGGCCGACCAAAGCCTTGTGAGTGGATTTGGTAGACGGAAACTGAAAGAAGCCCATCGTATATGTATATATATATATATATATATGTGTGTGTGTGTGTGTGTGTGTGTGTGTGTGTGTGTGTCTGTGTGTGTGTGTGTGTGTGTGTGTGTATTTTTGTGTGTCTCTGTTTGTCCCCCCAACATCACTTGACAACCGATGCTGGTGTGTTTACGTCCCCGTAACTTAGCGGTTCGGCAAAAGAGAACGATGGAATAAGTACTAGGCTTACAAAGAATAAGTCCTGGGGTCGATTCACTCGACTAAAGGTGGTGCTCCAGCATGGCCGCAGTCAAATGACTGAAACAAGTCAAAGAGTAGAAGAGTACGTATAGTGGAATTACCCTGTATGGTAGTAATCACCAATAAATTCCCATAGTGCTCTGCTATCTTCACTTCCTCTAATCGCCATTTTGAAAGACATCTTGATCCATAAAAGGGGGATATGTATCTGCATTTTTAATGTTATTTTTCACATTTAATCACAGACATTTTTATTCTGATGTATATTTTATATCTTATATTTTGTATTTGACATTATATACTTGACTTTATAAGTTCGATATATATAGTGCGCATACTCGACAGAGTGTAAGTAACTTGAGAGAAAAGTTGGACCAAAGAAGCATCAGATGTGGTGTGCAACAGAGACGATTGCGCTGGTATGGTCATGTGGCGAGAATGGATGAGGATAGCTATGTGAAAAAGTGCCACACCCTAGTGGTTGAGGGAACTTGTGGAAGAGGTAGAGCCAGGAAGACCTAGGATGAGGTGGTGAAGCACGACCTTCAAAAACATTTGAGCGAGGTCAATGCCAGTGCCACTGGACTGGCTCCTGTGCAGGTGGCACGTAAAAAACACCATTTTGAGTGTGGCCATTGCCAGTACTGCCTGACTGGCCCTCATACCGGTGGCACGTAAAAGCACCCACTACACTGTCAGAGTGTTTGGCGTTAGGAAGGGCATCCAGCTGTAGAAACTCTGCCAGATCAGATTGGAGCCTGGTGCAGCCTTCTGGTTCGCCAGTTTTCAGTCAAATCATCCAACACATGCTAGCATGGAAGGCGGACGTTAAACGCTGATGATTATGACTAATTCATATTTATAATGTATAATTTATAACTTTTAATTCTTAACTTTATGAAGTCTAATTTTCAATTTTCAATGTTTAATTTAATGTTTAATTTAACGCTTTATTTTAAAGTGGTGTAAAATTAGATTAACAATATTTTGAAAAAGAACCTGAAGATGCATTGGTAGAATTGTAAATCTGATTATTGTATATATATATATATATATATATATATATATATATATATATATATATATATATATATATATATATATATATATATATATTAGTGGCGTGCATTCTCAGACATGCAAGCTATGCGCTGCATACCTGTTATATCATCGGAAAATTAGATAAAATAGTTACTTTCTTGCCAAAAAAAAATCCGTCCAGTTTTCGAAATATTCTGTCTCCCCTTCCCCTCTCTCAGTGACTAATAAAAGCTTTGAGAAGACATGCATTTGGACTCCAGCATATAAACACTCCCTAACTCCCTATCTATGTTAGTTTGTCCTTCCTTCCTTCCCCCCCTCTCTCTCTTTCTTAGTGACCTGTCAAAAGATATGCTAAGACCGATAGCATATATATTTTGTACCCCTTCCTCTCTCTGTCAGTGATTCCACAAATTTATCATAGGAAGTAATGCTTTCTGATAATAGTATGACCCCACCACTCTATCTCTTTGTTAGCTGGTTCTACTTTTTGACCGGAACTAGAGCAGTTCTCAAGAACTGCTATAATTAGCCATAATTCTTGGAACAGCCTGGCGGTAAGTTTGAATTTTTTATCCAAAACATCTGTTTGCACTATTATATTTTTGGAGTGTTCTGAAAACAAGAATATTTAATTTGACTAACGTGATTTTTCCGTTTTTTTTTATTTTACTTACAAATAACGCAGATGCTTACACGTGTGTTACTTTTTTTCCAAATGAGTGAAATGTGTGTTATAAACGATATTTTGAGAAATAGTTTTTCGAAAAGAGATTTCGATGGAAAACAATTAATTATAAACGGTGGGTGACCAAAGAACTCGTATATTTAATCAGTAAATATGACAAAAAGATGGAAAGTCATCTAGATACAGCTTCTATCTTCACTGGTCTGTCAAACCAGTGATTTCTTATTTTTGTTAGAAGTATTCAGTGACATTTTTTCTTTCACTGACGTCTTATTTAATATTCAGAGTAAAAGTCATGACATAGTGTATTGTAAAGAGCAAATAGATAAAACTAGAACTGTACTCGAAAACAAACTTGATGATTTTTCAATCTTTTATATGTTAGGGGAAAAATATGGAGTCGATGCAGGAATCGGAATTCAGAGATCCAAAAATATATCTATTGAGCCTCAACTACATTATTAGAATGCATTGTAACAAAATTATCAGTACAGTAGTTGACCAAATAAAAGCACGATATTCATCCTTAGAAGAGTTTAAATTCATGGAACTTTTGAATTTCAACAAAGTTGATGAATATTGCAAACAATTTCCTGTGGACTCTATACATTCTTTAAAAATCACTTATGGCAGATTTTTTTATGTAATTCGATTACAAAGTGAACTCAATGTGACGTATTCAATGAAAGATTTTAAAAAGCGAAGTTAAGTCATTTAATGAGTTACATTTACAGCAGTGACCTTGTTGAAGCTATGCCAGAACTCTTCAATCTGTGCAAGTTGATTTTGACAATTCCGTCTACCACTGCTTCTGTAGAGCGATCCTTTTCTGCATTAAGTAGAATCAAAACATACCAAAGAAATGCGACAGGAGAAAGAAGACTGTCTGGGTTAGCACTAATGTCAATTGAAAAAGATTTATTACAACAATTGATGAAAAGAGAAGATTTCTATGAAAATGTGATAGATATATTTGCCCAGGAAGATCGAAGAATTGAATTAATTTATAAATGAGGTAAATAACATTTTAGAACCTTAAAAAAAATTAATATATTAAAGGGCATATATTACATGTCTTGGTTAGTGTTTGTTATAATGTAAGGTTCGACCATCTTACATCAGTATTGTTTGGCAGGAGAAATGGTTGGACTTCTTCGTCACGCCTAACCTACATAGGTTTTCCTTTCTGTGCTGCTGGGTGTAGTCTATTTACGGTCGTAAATGTCTTGTTTCAATCTCAGAGATGTTGACTTCTGCCGCAACAGTTTTGGGGGGCTTTTTATAATGCTGAATTTTCACTGTCTTTCATTGTGTGTGTATTCATGTATATGCGTGTATTTTCAATGTGTGTGGGTGAGACGTAGTCTTTTAAAATACGGAGTTCAGTAAGTCTCAGAACAATCTGCTTGAGTATCGATAATTTTCCCAGAATTGACAAGTAGCATGATAAAACACCTGACTTGTCTTCCAGGGCGTAACGATCTTAAAGCATGGCCATATAATGTAACTAAATGTGTTCTCTTAATTAAATCATTTCAATTTGATTCAGCTCAACCAATAGGTATAGGGGCTAATGCAGAATCGCACCCCTTTGAAAAACGAATTTTGTGAAAAATGTTTTCGGATTCCTACCTTTAACAAAGATTCCGAATATGCAAAAATATTAACAGAATCCAGGGAGAGTGAGGATGGGAAAGTACTGAAGTTTCGAAGCGAGAGAGAAATACAAACAATACACTTATTTCAGGCTCATCTTTACAGAGCCATTTTTTATTCCCTGCTTATTCTAGGTCATACGGGGGTGATTGCATATTCAGAATCTCCCATATGTAAATTGTAGGAATACGAAAATTTATTTACTGAAAAATTGCCGGGGGGGGGGGGGGGAGAAATTCATTGCATGCCCAACCCTGGAAGTCACCGCACGCCACTGATATATATATATATATATATATATATATATATATATATATATATATATATATGTGTGTGTGTGTGTGTGTGTGTGTGTGTGTGTGTGTGTGTGTGTGTGTGTGTGTGTGTGTGTGTAATATATATGTAATGTATTATAATCTTCCAATACCGAAACACATGTAGTTCCTTCATAATTGATAATTTTAACTTAAGTAGGAGATAATTAAGGAAGTATATTTTATACCATGCTGGTATACTGGTTATATCCTTTAAGGTATTATTTCGTGATGTGCAAATAGACACCATGAGTGTACCTTCAGATATACTTATTTGGTCATTTTTTTTTTGTATTATCTGAAATAAAATACTCATATATCTATTAATCACCAAAAGTGAATTATATATATATATATGGATATATATACAACTGGATGGCTGTTGGCCCTCAAGGATCTCATCCAGCCTTCTACAGGTCTTATTTTTAGCCCTGCTTGCTGTCCAAACAGCTTCCACACAAAAATAGCAAGCTATTCAAGTGGAGAGCCAGTTTAGTCACTGACCACTCAATCATAAAACAGCTTATCTCTGACCTAACCTGCAATTAGATTTCCCACTCCTATATAATTACATCTGGTATGTGGTGCTTAAAGTTTAATCCTCTTGATACCAATCCATTCGAGACCACCCCTACTTCGATGATACAAACTTCCTGCTTTAAAATGATTATAAATTAAAAGTGATTGTAAATTAAGGCCTTCCATCAAAATTTCACATTAATTAATGTGCAAAACATCAGATAAATAAGAACAAAGTTATTTGACAAAATTCTTCATTATTTTGAAAACAAATTGGAACAAAGAGTATTTCAGCAGAATAATGGTAATAAAAGGGGTTAAACAACTTTGACAGGAACATTCCACAAGTATTCTTTCATCTTATGGCTGAGTGTACCATCATCACTTTAATATCTTATATTTTGATCTTCACACTTTGTATGCATTTATATATGAATGCTCATTTATGTAGGTTTGTTTGTTGGTATGTATGTATGTATGTATGTATGTGTATTATCATCATCATCATCATTTAACATCTGCTTTCCATTCTG
>NC_142934.1:27270146-27272646 GCF_046866305.1 Octopus bimaculoides
GTGTTTGGTTTTCCACTATATTCATTAAATAGTATTATATCTCTGCAGTGATAAGATCATTTTCAGGAATTCTTGCCTGATTTTTTTGTGGCCCTTTTTTTCTTCAAATACCTACTGAATTTTGGCACTGCCTTGTGACATCATGTCTTATTTATTATTTAGTCCAAGAAAAAGAGTCATGGTTGAGTGTGTTGCCCTTAAAAAGTCCTCCCTGAAGTCGATGTGGTTGGAGATGATCACCCTGAATTTCTGTGGGTTGATGCTTGCAGGGAAAATGTGGGTTTAAAGAAAGTTTCTGGGGGTTGCAGTTCTAGAAAGGAAGGACTTACAAAAATAAAAAAAAGTATTTAAAGCAGAGATTTGAGAAATGAGGCATAGTAAGAATGATAGCTCAGAGGTGTAGGAATCATTATGAAGTGCAATATATCCATTCTTAAATATCTATAACAGAATGTGGTAGGATGTTCACTTGGCTATCAATCAATAATGGATCTACAAACAAATTGGTAGACACAGCTGTCTATGAATTCAATCAGGGAATAAACAGCACATCTCACATCGACAGACATATAATCTGTAATGAAAAATCTCGTAAATTCTTATTATAAAACTGATAAAAGAGTTTCATAGAAGATAATCAAATAAAAAGCATCATACCAATACTGAGATCAAATTAAAAATAAAAAGAGAAAACGTAGAAACTAAAACCTGTTTCAACTGAAAACCAATAGACTAAAACTAAAATCAACACCCACATGAAAAACACACTAAATACATTCATATCACACAACCACGATATATTCAGTACTAGAATAGGGCAAAGAATAGCAGTATTGTAATTAAGATTTAGGTGAGTCATCCAAATACAACAATAATTAACATACAAATTTCAACTGCAAATATAGTTGTTGTCAATATTGTACTATATCATATATTGTTGTAATATGTAGATATGTATTTGTCTGCTCACATGGTAGTTATCAACATTATACTTTATCATAGATTGGTGCCACATGTACAACTGGCAATCTAGCACCAAAGATAAACACTTTCCTTATCATATACAGACATTCTGTGTTTGAATTCTGCTGAAGTCAACTTTGTCTTTTGTCCTTTCAGTGTTGATCAAGTAAGTACCACTCAAAAATCTGGGGGTTGATGTAATTGACTAATACCCCATCTCCTCAAAATTACAGGGCTCGTGTCAAAATTTGAAACAATTATATATTCATGATAATGATGATGGTGATGATGATGATAATCATTATCATCATCAGCAGCAGCAGCATCAGCAACATCACCATCAACACTTAATGTCCGTTTTCCATGCTGGCATGGGTTTGGCTGATCTACTGCATTCTTTTACCTTTTGCAGTTTCTGGGTCACAACTATGCTGATACATCACAATAAGTAGTTGTAAGTGATGACATCGATACAACTGTTACTTTATTTCTAGCCTGGTGCTTATCTTAATAACATTTTTCAGTTGCACCACTAAGTCATTGGACATCAACTTAGACACTGTTTTATCAAATGTTTTGTGTGTGTGTGTGTGTGTGTGTGTGTGTGTGTGTGTGTGTGTGTGTGTGCGTGCGTGTTTCCATATATATCTACATCAGGATTAGTACATGTGAGTACATGCACAAGTATGTTTGTGTCAATGCGTTTGTTAATTGAATGAAAGTTGCTTGAGTATACAGAACATGTATGTCTAGAATTGAAGCCGAGAGTGAAGCCTAGAAAGTGGGGGTGGAGAGAGAGAGAGAGAGAGAGAGAGAGAGATCATTATAAAAAGAGGGATAGTTATGATGTTAAAGTATTAGTCTTCCTTCTTCTATTCCCCTTTTCCACAGAACACAATATACATTGTTTTCTCTATGAGCCTATATATATATATATAAATTGTAAATCCAAAAAATAACAACAAAACTACAAAGGATTCCGCGGTACACGTGTTTCAAGCTTTATATGTGTATAATATAATATGTGTATAATTTACAATGTAAAGCTATCCTCAGCCGCAAAATTATTCCTCTCCCAGGAAATTATACCACCTCGGCGTTGAAGTAGGAAGAAAGGTGTGATGTAAGAGGTGGATAGCTTTACACTGTAAATTATACACATATTATATTATACACATATAAAGCTTGAAACACGCGTACCGCGGAATCCTTTGTAGTTTTGTTGTTATTTTTTGGATTTACAATTTATTCTTTCACCGCAACCACTAGCTGGAATACACAGGTGCTTACAATTGTCAAGTATTACCTCTAAATTTCAATTTACCTATATATATATATATATATATATATATATATATATATATATATATATACATACATAAACACACACACACACACACACACACACACACACACACATATATACACACACACACACACACACACATATATATATATATATATATATATATATATATATATATATATATATATATATATATATATATATATATATATATATATATATATTTATATA
>NC_142934.1:27282646-27287646 GCF_046866305.1 Octopus bimaculoides
ACATACTGTACTGCATGGCATTGACGCCGGAAACTCTAATATAAACATTTCAGAGTGTTTGGGTGCAATCTGAGGAGATGTACCAAGAGTGATAAAATCAAACACCGAGTCAACATCATGGTGTTTGGTGTGCTCACTAACGATGGCGACGTTATGCCTCCTTCTTATGTCGTCTGGAGGCCATGGTTGAAGCCGATGGCGATTTTATTGAATAAATTTACTCTTTAGCATTTCAAAATCTTTTATGTAATTTTGGTAAATATATCTGTTAAAATGAGATGTCAGTGTTATTTTCATTTTTGCATAATTTAGACAACAGTTTATTACTTTACCCTGTATACATACATACATACATACATACATATATATATATATCATTATAAATATACAGGGATTAGCAATTGAGTTGCTTCTCCAACATACTGAAAATTTAGAAATAGCAGTCAAAGAACTACTGATTCCAAACTACAAATTTTTCTCTAAAGTGGATAAAGGCTTGGTTTGTTTACGCTTTTCCCTCCGGTTTTTTGTTCTATGTGTGCCATAAATATCGCCATCCACTTTAGAGAAAAATTTGTAGTTTGGAATCAGTAGTTCTTTGACTGCTATTTCTAAATTTTCAGTATGTTGGAGAAGCAACTCAATTGCTAATCCCTGTATATTTATAATGATAAATAGTTTTACCGATAAAGGTTTTTTTCATACTGAACTACTTGGCAAAATTGTTAATTATTAATTCTATTATTAATTGACGATTCTCTGCCCTTATTCTTGTACATATATATATATATATATATATATATATATATATATATATATATATATATATATATATATATATATATATATATATATATATATATATATATATATATATATATATATATATATATATATATATATATATATATATATATATATATATATATATATATATATATATATATATATATATATATATATATATATATATATATATATATATATATATATATATATATATATATATATATATATATATATATACATATAGGCGCAGGAGTGGCTGTGTGGTAAGTAGCTTGGTTACCAACCACATAGTTCCGGGTTCAGTCCCACTGCGTGGCACCTTGGGCAAGTGTCTTCTACTATAGCCTCGGGCCGACCAAAGCCTTGTGTGTGGATTTGGTAGACGGAAACTGAAAGAATCCCGTCGTATATATATATATATATATATATATATATATATATAAATGTATGTGTGTTTGTGTGTCTGTGTTTGTCCCCTCACCATCGCTTGACAACCGATGCTGGTGTGTTTACGTTCCCGTAACTTAGTGGTTCGGCAAAAAGAGACCGATAGAATAATTCCTGGGGTCGATTTGCTCGACTAAAGGCGGTGATCCAGCATGGCCGCAGTCAAATGACTGAAACAAGTAAAAGAGTAAAAGAGTGTATATATATATATATATATATAAAAGATAAACAAGAGTGAAAAAACTACAGAAGGCTTGTGTTAGATAGTTAAAGTATATATTTAAATTGTTATGTCAGAAAAATGTTATAAAATTTTGGGTATATAAACATTGTATTTGGAGAAATAACCGGTTTCGTGTTGTCTTTTCAAATTTCTCTACATGTATCGTAACATGTCTTCGCTCCAGTGTGTAAAATAGACTTCTAGATAGGGGGAGGTAATCAGGGATTTTTTTCCGGTATAAGGGAGATAATCGAAATGTAGGAGGTGATAGATTTTGATTAATTTACCATGGTTTGGTTTAGAAGGAATAGAATGTTAGGTTTTGTTCTATATTTTTTTTCTCTCAGTGAGGTGAATTTCTTTATTTAAAAGTGTTAGCAATGGTTAAGTTTGGGTTTATATTTTTGAATGAAGAAGGTTTCCCTATTTAATCTATTTTGTGTTGGTGTTCCAGTGGCACATTGATAGAATGGAAAGATTATAAATTGTAGTAGCATTTGTTTTGCGCATTTCTCAATATGTTCACTAAAGGGTATCATTCGGTATTCTGGGAATGCAATCTGCTGTCGATGCAGTGTGCATTTGCGTCTGAGCGATAATCCCGTGGACCCTATGTAGTTTTCGTGGCAGCCCGAACATCTTATTACATAAAGAAAGTTTTCTGAGGCGCAAGTAAAGTCAGATTTAATTTTGAATTTTTGTCCCTCTTTGAAAAGGAATTCTGAACCTTCTAGAAGGTTTGGGCATGTTGCGCAATTTGGTTGATCACATTTTTTCACTTTTGCATCTGTTATTTTGGAAAATAATTTTGCCTTTGTGAGGATCTTTTTTAGTGATTTTGGTTGTTTGTAACTTTTAATGATTTTGTGTGTGTGTAAAATTTCCTTTAATTTGGGGTTCTTATGTAGCATTGGTATGTTTTGGGTGATGATGCTGAAGGCTTCTTTGTTTCTGGGGTTGTATGTGGATATGTACGGCAGTATTTTCGGGGAAGGTGTGTTGCTGTGTTTAACTTTTCTTAAGCTTTCTATGTCGATTTGTGATGCACGTCTGATTCCATCCTCTATGAGTTGAACTGGGTAGTGTCTGTCAATTACTGTGTTTTTGAGTTCTTGTAGTCTAAAGTCTCTGGTATTTTATTCTGACACTATCGTGCATATCCTTCTTGCAAGGTTGAAGGGGATGTTTGTTTTGGTGTGTCTTGGGTGTCATGAATCGAATAGTAGATATTGTTTGGCGTCTGTGGTTTTGTAAAATATGTCCGTTTCTATTTTTAGGTTTACTTTTTTAATTAGTATATCCAAGAAAGGGAGCTCCTTTTGGTTGTATTCCATTGTGAACTGTATGTTTGGGTTGACACTGTTCAATAGACTTTTGAATTTCAGGAGTTTATCTGTTTTCATTCCAGAGTATGAAACAGTCGTCCAGGAATCTTTTCCATTACCTTTTTCTTTCTTTCCTTCTTTCTCTCTTTCTTCCTCTATGTCTTTCTTTCTTTCTTTCTTTCTTTCTTTCTTTCTTTCTTTCTTTCTTTCTTTCCTTCTTTCTTTCTTTCTTTCTTCACGAAAACCATGCTTTTTCCCTTTCTGCATTACTAACGTCCTTTATCTATACGTTACTCTTCTCCAACCTTTACTTCCCCCGTACATAAAAGTATTAGTTGTTCCTATCTTGAATGAGCTGTGATACCACAAAACTTGACTTGAAAATGACTTAAGAAATCCTATCAGGTGGTGCTATTAAGTTAGACATGGCCTGGGCCAATCTTTGGCTGAAACGTATCTAAGTCATCTAAGTCATCTAAGTTACTGATGCGTGAGTATATATCCACACATAAGGAAGCACTGAAAAGTTCCTGGCATTAACGGTGTTGCATTTTACAATACTGTTAATGCCTTGCTGGAGGCCCAAACTTCTGAGTTCTGTTACGGGGCTTAGAAGATCTGGAGAACTCCTGCAATAAGTGTGTAAATTTGACAGGGGAATATGTTGAAAATAATCATAATCAACTGATCCTCTTGTATATTCTTTTACTCCAAGCCAGGAAGTTTTCAGCATCCCTTCATATATATATATATATAAAACTGAAGTCACATAGTTTAGTGGTTAGGGTATTTGACACACGATCATAAGGTTGTGAGTTCAATAACCAGTAATGCGTTTTGTCCTAGAGCAAGATGCTTTATTTTACGTGGCTCCAGTCCACTCAACTGGCAAAAATGAGTGGTACCTGTATTTCAAAGGGCCAGCCTTGTCACATTCCGTGTCATGCTGAATCTCCCTGAGAATTACATTAAAGGTATGTATGTCTGTGGAGTGCTCAGCCACTAGCATATTAATTTCACAAGTAGACTGTACTGTTGTACTGTTGATTGGATCAACTGAAGTCTGTCGTTGTAACCAACAGAGTGCAAGTTATATATATATATATATATATATATATATATATATATATATATATATGTATATATGTATGTATGTATGTATGTATGTATGTATGTATGTATATATACCAAATTCAGCTGACGTTGAAAGTCAAAGTCAACAAAGTTTGCTTTAGAAGCGTTAAGATGTATTGATACAGATAAGGAAATAATTTTATTTTCAAACGCAAGAATATAGCATGAATAGGATAAACTCTCTTGTTCGTGCTACATTATTAGCATTATCCTGCGTTTGAGAATAAAAAATTATTTCGTTATCTGTATATATATATATATATATATATATATATATATATATATATATATATATATATACATACATATATTTATAGGAGAGTATTGTAGTTCGCTTGAAGCATTGTGTATTGTTTGTAAAGAATAAAAAGTTTAGGAAAGTATAACAATGCACTATAGAACAAAAAATGGACTATATACCTCTTGTAACTTGGTAAACTATAGTTCGATGATATTTCGGAATTAGAATTCCTTCTTCAGATCTTATTTGCTGGAGTCTCTGCTATTTGTATATATGTGAGTGTGTGTGTGTGTATGTGTGTATACACACACACACACACACACACACACACACACACACACACACACACACACACACACACACACACACACACACACACACACACACACACACACACACACACACACACACACATATATATATATATATATATATATATATATATATATATATATATATATATATATATATGTATAATAAAATGAGAGAATAGAGAGGTAATTAATTGGCAAGCATCCCTTACAGCTGTTTCAATCCAGACCCTCATAAAATTAATTAAATAAGAAATTATTTAAATTATTTAAACAGCTGCAAACCGTTTACTCAACATGAGTTAACGGTTTGCAGTCATTTACTCAAAATGAGGAAATTGAACACCTTCATCAACCTCTGAAGAGATTCTACTTTCAAATTAATTTGATTAATTAATATTTTGAGGACCTGAATTGAAACAGGTGTAGGTGATGGTTGTCAATTTTTTAATTAACAAATAATAATTTATTAATTACCTCTCTATTCTCTCATTTCATTATTATAATGTTGTTGTTGGCACTCCGTCGCT
>NC_142934.1:27290146-27302646 GCF_046866305.1 Octopus bimaculoides
AGCCGTATTGGTGGGACAACAGAAGTCGTAGGAGTCGTGGAAGTTGTTTGAACCAGTTAAAAAATAGATATACAGAAAAAAGAAAGCAGTTACCCATGAAAGTGCTCTACGATACTTTTGATGTGCCAACGCCACCAGAAGTCGAACCTAAGCGTAGCAGCACAAGAAAGAGGTAACAAACAGAACGGTTGGAAGTAGTGCCTAAACGGAAGAAATATTAAACTTCCCTAGGGGGTAAATCTCAAAGGGGAAGATGTTGTGACTAGTCATTGACTGAGGGATTGGAAGAATGGACTAGCTGAACTCTTATATAGAGTAACGTATTGGTTGAGACAACAGAAGTCGTAGGAGACGTTGAGAGTTCGTGGAAGTCGTTGAAATCGTTGAGAGTTTGTATTTATTGGAATATCGCATTTAGTGGAGTAATTTGAAGGACGTCGTGTGAAGACAGTTGTGTCTATCCCTGCTTCGGGAAATCTGTATATTCAACGTATAGAAGGATATAAAAATATATCTATATCTTCAGGAGGAGTTACCTCAATCCTTTCTATATTAACCAAAATGAAGTAGATTGACAAATTTATTTTTTGAACCAGTTGAAGACACACGAGATGTCGAAATATCGTTCACCAGATAACAAATGGCACTCTTCTTTTAATTTTGACTCTATATCTTCAGGAGGAGTTACCTCAATCCTTTCTATATTAACCAAAATGAAGTAGATTGACAAATTTATTTTTTGAACCAGTTGAAGACACACGAGATGTCGAAATATCGTTCACCAGATAACAAATGGCACTCTTCTTTTAATTTTAATAATAATAATAATAATAATAATAATAATAATGAAAGCGAAACGGGCTGATTACTACCTAGCTCAGATACCAGGAAACCCCAAAAGGGCTGAAGTTCAAAAGATAGTGCACATGGGAACTGCCCATATCCTACGTAAAATACTGTCTATATGATTTCAAATTTTAAAACAAAAAACATTATGGTTTCTTAAACATTCTCTAGAACAACACTGTACAAATCGAAATATATGGTACCCTAGGCATAACACCTACATGGACTTCTAACTTGTTGTCTCTTGAGGTCTCTGGGTGAAACTTGGATCCAACTTGTACAAATGCAAAGCAAAAGTCAAACATAAAATAATAATAATAATAAAAATAATAATAATAATTGCCCGGATGCAATATCAGATTGCCCGGATGCAATACCAGATTGCCCGGATGGAATACCAGATTGCCTGGATGCAATACTAGATTGCCCGGATGCATACCTAATTGAAAGGATGCAATACCAGACAGTGACTCTCATGACTTCTGATCTTAATTGACTGGAAGTGTTATCATGTACATTGTTTTGTCTTGGTATAAAAGATGGGCTACAGCAAATATTCTGCTTAATACCATAGATTTGCTTGTCAGTTGTTTGACCTTAACCAGTTGAGCATGTGCCTCGGTGGCTGACGATATGTGCATCTCTGATCATGAGCAGAAGTAGTGGGGGAGCATCATAGCCATGTGTTGAGAGGAATTCTTTAAGGTTTGAATAATTCACCTTTGGAAACATGGGTGTTTTGCTCAACATCCTTAATATACCTTATGCAGGGACCTTTTGAGCGGAATGGGCTACTCGACCTGAAGAAAATTCTAACTGGGCCCCACCTGCGAGGTCATGCACTGTTTATTTTGATATGAGATCACCATGTCACGCACATTTAGTTGTGATGCATGTGCTTGGTGTACACTTATCAGACGGGTAGTCATGATGGGTATAATGGGCTTCATATATTTTACCCCAGTGTACTTTTACGGCATGCACTGCTCTCTCACTTAATAATAATAATAATAATAATAATAATAATAATAATAATAATAATAATAATAATAATAATAATAATAAAGATTACTATGAAGTAGAGTTAGCATTACCTTTAATTCCATTATATATATATATATATATATATATATATATATATATATATATATATATATATATATATATATATATATATATATATATATATATATATATATATATAGCTTCAAATAGACCTGCACATGTCTCTACTGCATCGATTAGTAACCATTCCAATTGCAACTTTATTATAATACCTGTGCAATTTCTTATATGTGTATATTTAATTCTTTAAATTCTTTAATTCTTTAAAATGTTTCATCTTCAAATCTGCGGTCGTACTGGGGTACCATCGTTGAATATGCTACACCATTATTTGAATTCACCTCTGACATGCGGCATTTGGTCAATGAGGGAGTTTGATGCCGCTGCCCTCATCTGTGTTTCCTGCTGTAAAGTAGGCTCGTCTCGAACCCTTGACAAGAAGAGATTCAGTTTTGCTTTCAAGACACATCCACACCATGCAGGTCTCTCACGCATTTTGGAAGGATATTAAAACACTGAGTCCCTGAAACCCAAGCTGTTGCAGTATCTGATTCTGTATTTTAATGGTGATGCAGGGATCTTTGGCTCTATGCAGTGGTACCCCGTTCTGCTGTTTGAGTAACTTTCAATATCAAAGTTCGGTACAAAGCCTTCCAGGATTTTCCAGATGTATATCACAGCATATCTTTCCCGCCTTCGTTCTAGGGAGAAGAGTTTTAATTCTTTCAGTTGCACTGAGATGGTTTTCTTAGTGTAGCTTCGTTGGATTGCTCCAAGTTCCACCGTGAATTTTATATTTTGTGGCGACCATAGCTAGGAGCAGTAGTCCAAGCGGACATATGAGGGGTTGCTGAAAAGTTTCTGGCATTAAGGGTATTATTCTATCTACTCCGCGTGAGTAGATAAAACAGAGAACAACTGATGAAGGGAATGTTCTTTATGTTGCATGTCTCGTTTCTCTTTGTTTTTTTCGTTGTTCGAAAAACAGTTCGTATTCTATGTTTTTGTTCTTTATGTTCTCGTTTCACATTTTGTCTACGTTTTTTTATGTCCTGTACCCATATATGCATGTATATATACATATATATGTAGGTATGTACATATCTGTATGTATATATGCATATATTTATATATTATTTATATCATTATATGATCGAACGCCACGCATCCTTTTCCAAGTAAGTTTTATCTCAATAATTACGATGCGAACTCTTATTCTATCTCTTTTCTGTCTATCTATCTCCTTCTCTTGTTCTTCCTTTCTGTTCTTCTCTCCCACCCTTTCCCTATTCTTCTCCTTTCTCCTTCACCGTTCCTTCTCTCTCCCTCTCTCACTCTTCCTCCTTGACTCTCTGGTTGCTCACACGTGACCAACGGCCATCCATCTTTCTTTCTTCCACTTCCCTCCTAAAGACAAGATGTGCTTTTCTCTGTCTCTTCTCAAAGCTCGTTTTTACAGCGTTCACCACTTCACATCGTCTTGGCTCAACAGCCGTCACCATTTGTTTTTACTGTTTTGTTCTCACTGTCCTGTCTTTGTTACCACTTCTACCCTCCGCAAAAAATCCCAAATTTTATCAAATTTTCCTTGCAGGAAGGACTGTCTTAACGAAGTCGCGTCTTGTCCTTACCTTCGAAACACGGAGTAGATGAAACAGGAACAACTGATGAAGGGAATGTTCTTTATGTTGCCTGTCTCGTTTCTCTGATTGCTTGTTTTTTTTTCGTTGTTCGAAAAAAAAGTTCGTTTTCTGTTTTTGCTCTTTATGTTCTCGTTTCTCGTTTTGTCTACGTTTTTTTATGTCCTGTACTCATATATGCATGTATATATACATATATATGTAGGTATGTACATACATGTGTGTATATATACATATATTTATACATTATTTATATTATTATATGATCGTACGCCACGCATCCTTTTCCAAGTATATATATATATATATATATATATATATATATATATATATATATATATATATATATATATATTTATACATACATATATTTGTATACATGTGTGTGTATGGGTATGTGTGTATACAGATGCATATACATACTCACACACATAGACATAGACATATACATATATATATATATATATACATATATATATATATATATATATATATATATATATATATATATATATATATATATATATATATGTGTGTGTGTGTGTGTGTGTGTATCTATGTATATATATACATGTATGCACACACACACACACATATATATACATGCATGTATATATGTATGCACGTATATGTGTATGGATGTATGGGTGTGTGTGTGTCAGGTCACTTGTGAGATCTCTCAAGAGTGCTACTGGTAACATGGAATCCATAAAACCTGTCACATAGTTGGGTTGTCAGTGATTAAAGTGACACCTTCTCTATTCTTGCCTGGTGAGGAGGGTTGCCAGAAACCCAGGTGTACTAAACACAAGACCTGCTAAAAGAATGGATGAACCTAGTGTAGGTTCAACAGCTATCCAGTAATAGCATAAACCCTTGGAAATTTCAGGTCATTGTCCAGTGTGCTGGAAGACAACTGGAAATGAGGCACCCTTCAGCTTGTGTTAAAGCATGTCACTAGAGGATCACCTTGATATAAAACCAGATATGCAGGGAATGGCACTATCCCAAAGTGATATTTTGTGAAGTACTGTTTTTAACGATTGAGAATTCATGAATGATCCATTTAATTATTTTGTTTTCATTTTGTTAAATGTCTTCAGTGTTAAGACGTGGGCATGGCAGCTTGAGTACATATCTAGCAAACTAGAGTATGCCAGCAACATTGATAGGGAGAGTAGTCTTTCCTAGACTTGTGATAGATGTATTGCATACCGCCTTGAAGGATATGCCTTTGCTATTCAAAAATAGAACACAGCTATTAAGTTCCTGATCAATGGAAAAGATAAGGATGTTTCCAAACTCTGCATTGAAATAGAAAATATCGATTGTGCTATGTCATAGAGGAAGATATCACCTCCATCTTCGTCAGCTTTCCAAAAATGTCCACAAGGTACTATCTTTGCATGAGATGGGATATCATTGCCAAAAATAAATATGCAAAGTAATCCGCAGGAAGGATTATTCTGACAATCATATGAAAGGAATACTAGAACCGAAATGTATCTGCACCTTTGAAAATAAGGAATACTGGAGGAATATTCCAACGAATACAGGGATTCAGTACAAATACAATACTTGATATTGTTGAGAGACATCATGTATGGTCCTCATTCTGTTGTAAAAGTCAATACCAAGCAGATGTGAATGTCTCACCCAAAGTTGTGGAACAAAAGAACATCTATTGTGAATTAATCTGGAACTTACAGCTCTTGTATAGTGTATGGATCAGTGGTTCTAAACAGGGATCCCTATGGCCCTTGGGGATCCATATCAGATTTTGTTAAAATCTAAGTGCAATAAATTGCTTATACTTCACAAAATATTTTAACTGTTTTTATACAATTCCTAAAAATATTGAATAATAAAAACACCATAGGACTTTTTAAAACATTGAATGGATAAGAGATCCATTAGAGTAAAAATAAGAATCAAAGGGTTCCATAGACAAAATATGACTGAGAATCTCTGGCATAGATAGTCATTTGACCCTTATACCATATGTGCACAGAGCTATGTAACAATAGAGTTGCATAAAAGCCTTGAATAGCAGTGACTTTTCTTTTGAAGAAAGAACAAAAGAAGCTGATTTGTATCTTTCTAAATCCATTCAATTAGGAATATAATGAAGATTTGTTAAGCAGTTCAGGGATTCTCCATTTCATGTCTCTGGAATGAATACATATACACAAAAACATTTTATCTTTTATTTTGTTTCAGTCATTAGACTACAGCCATGCTGGGGCACTGCCTTGAGGAAATTCAGTCAAACTTATCAACCTCAGGTCTTATTTTCTTTTTAAGCCTGGTACATATTCTCTTTTGTTCAACCACTAAGTTACAGCATGTGTGTGTGTGTGTGTGTGAGTGTGTGTGTTTGTGTCATTTATGTTTGTCCCCCCACCACTGCTTGACAACCAGTATTGGTGTGTTTACAAACCTGTACCAGGCTTAAAAAGAAAATAAGTCCTAAGGTTGATTAGTTTGACTGAATTTCCTCAAAGCAGTGCCCCAGCATGGCTGTAGTCTAATGACTGAAACAAGTAAAAGATAAAATGTTTTTGTGTATATGTATTCATTCTAGAGACCTGAAATGGAGAATCCCTGAACTGCTTAACAAAACTTCTTTATATTCCTAATTGAATGGATTTAGAAGGATACAAATCAGTTTCTTTTGTTCTTTCTTCGAAAGAAAAGTCACTTGTGTGTGTGTAGTACATATGTATGCATGAACGTAAGTATGCACGTAAGCATGCATGCATGTACGTACATATGTATATTTGTATGTGTGCATGCATGTATGAATACATGTATGTACAAATGTAAACATGATATGGCCCTGCAGCTTGCTGGATCCTTTGAAGCCATCCTCCTCATGCCAGTATGGAAAAAATGATGATAATGATGACATATACCTACAATTAAAGCTGTGAAAATGCTGCATAATGGCAAGGCATTAGATACTGGTACAATATGCTGACAATCTATAAGACGGCCACACACACATTTGTTAAAAGAAACTATGGAAGGCCAAATTGACAGACTTAATTTGTTTGTGATAGCATGGTCACATATTGCAGCCAAGCTTAAAAACAGTCATTTAGCATGGAAAAAACTAGCTTGCTGCTTGTTTAAACATTATTCTTTTATTCTTTTACTTGTTTCAGTCATCAAACTTCAGCCATGCTGGAGCACTGCCTTTAATGGTTTTAGTCAAATCCCTGGACTTATTTTTTAAGCTCAGTATTTACTCTGTCCGTGTCTTTTGCTCAGCCATTAAGTTACAGAGACATAAATGCATCAACATCAGTTGTCAAGCAGTTATGGAGAACAAAGACAGACACAAAGACACAAAGACATACGCACACACACACACACACACATAAACATATATACGATGGTCTTCTTTCAGTTTCCATCTACCAAATCTACTCTCAGGGTTTTGGTTGGCTCAAGGACATAGTAGAAGACACTTGCCCAAGGTGCTGCACATTGGGACTAAACCCAGAACCATGTGGTTGGGAAACAATCTTCTTGCAAGAGAGCCATGCCTAGGGTTTTAAGCACATGTTGCAATCAATGACTATTGTGTGTCTAAGAAAGTAGTAACTCATAAGTGAACAAGTAGAGGGAAAAAAGTTAGTGTGGAAATGTATTGAACAGCACACATATACTCACACACACAGACACACACAAACAGATATGCACACTCATACATTTATACTTACACATCGATTCCTGCCTCTCTGTGTATGTGTGTGTATAAGTGTGTGTGTGTGTGCACGTGTGTGTATGTATGTATATATGTATATGTGTGTGTGTGTGTATATATATATATATATATATATATATATATATATATATATATATATATATATATATATATATATATATATACATATATATAATAACATAAATAATATATAAATATATGCATATATCCATACATATATGTACATACCTACATCTATATGTATACATACATGCATATATGGGTACAGGACATCACAAAAAACGTTAAACACAATGAGAAACGAAAACATAAAGACGAAGACAGAAAACGAACTTTTTTCGAACAACGAAAAAAACAAACAGAGAAACGAGACATGCAACATAAAGAATATTTCCCTTCTTCAGTTGTCCCTGTTCCATCTACTCCGCGTTATATATATATATATATATATCTATATACACAGATATATACATACATATATATGTATGTATATATGCATATATCATTATCTCCCTTTCACTCAGCCTGTTTCTTCTGGCTATTTTGTGATGTTGAGCTATTAATCCCTATGAAAAAATTTTTCTCTCTACATTTTTGATCATTCTCTCTCTTTTTTCCCTCTTAATACTTTCTGTTGAAGAACGAAGGCTCGAAACATAAAAGGCTTTTCCATTCTTCCTGGACATTAAACTAATACACCTACTTGTGTATTACCATCATAAACAACTGATAGGAATAGGAATCATATGTAACATAACCAAGCTTCCTATCCAGGAGGAGCATTTATCTCACATCAACTTAATGCCATGAAACTAAAGTTAATCATTAGGGGTCTCTATGTGGTTGCTTGGTATGCTAGAAATAACAGACAAATTTCCTTTAAATCATGTCCTACTATCTTAAAGAAAGGGCATATTGCTTAATATAGATGGTTACATTGGACGCATTGAATTGACAGAATCAGTAGAGAATCAAATAGAATGATTTGTGGTACTTGTTTCAGTTCTCTGCATTTTTAGTTCAAATCTCATTGAGGTTTAGTTTTGCTTTTCATCCTTTTGGGTTTGATATACAAAATAAGAGTTCAGCTAATCCTCTCTCAAATCACACTGCCATCTTATATAAGAACATTATATAAGCATTAAATGATGTTTTCTAATTTATACATTATATACTGCAGTCCTAACCAGCCTTAAAAAGAGACAGGAGGATGATTATAGGTTTCTCAATAATGATTGATCTGGAAATACTTACAAATAACAACCAGACTATAAAATTCCCTCAGAAGCACTGAGATACCCTTTAGATTCTCATTTTTACATTCTTTTTCAATTAATATCATTATTAAGGTTTCCAATCATGAAAGAAACCCTGTTCTTTCTGAAAAGCAACAACAAAGATCATGTTTTTTTCATGAGAATTCACTTGAAATCAATTGAAGTCATTAAATTAATATTATATTCAGTTCAATTGGAAATAGTTTCAACTTACAGTAGATATTCAGATTTTTAATTCTATTTCCAGAGGGGTTTCTTTCAGATGGTATTATAAAATCTTTCTTCTTTCTCTCTCTTTCTTCTTTCTCTCTCTTTCTTCTTTCTCTCTCTTTCTTCTTTCTCTCTCTTTCTTCTTTCTCTCTCTTCCTTCTTTCTCTCTCTTTCTTCTCTGTACTCATAACATGAAAATGAAAATTTTCAAATATGTCCTAACACAAAACATTATTTTCTGTCAGCATTAAATTAATTAAGTGAATAATAATAATAATAATACTGATAATAGTAATGACATAATCATCCATTTTTCCATGCTGACATATGTTGGCTGGAATTCATTGAAGCAGATTTTCTATAATTGCATGGATGACTATCCTATTGCTAACCCTTACATATTTCCAAGCAAAGTAATATTTTCTCAAGGTTAGACATGTTTTTGCAGAATATTAAAAACTAAGAACATTGCTTATATGATGGTAATACTCATTTGCAACTGTCATGTGACATCAAGGAGACAATGACCCCCCCTACACACACCCATGTACACAAATATATACATGTATACATACACACATACATTACACACACACACACACACACACACACACACACACACACACACATACACACATACATATGTATATTTGTATGTATGCATGTATAGATAGACAGATATATCAATAGACAGACAGACAGACAGATGGACGGACGGACGGACGGACGGACGGACGGACGGACGGACGGACGGACGGACGGACGGGTGGACGGATAGATAAATAGATAGATAGATAGATGGATAGGTATGACAAGCTTCTTTCAGTTTCCATCTATCGAACACACTCACAAGGCTTTGATCAGCCTGGAGCTATAGTAAAAGACTCCTGCCCAAGGTGTCATACAGTGGGACTGAACCTATAACCATGTGATCAAGAACATAAAGTAATGTAATTAAATACTTTTACAATCCTGCCAATCTACCTACTTTAATAATGACAATAACATCCATCATAATAAAATGAAGAGTCACAAATTAAGTGTTTTGGGGATTTGTCTCCATCATGGGAGTTGTATGTGCATGCACTGAGACAGAATTAGGTAGACACACAGCTGAGTCTGGATCATGTAATAAGATCACTTTCTATCTTTATCTGTATTAGCTCCAGTATGAACACACATAACTCAAGCAATATATGGTCACTGATATTTTGTCTATCTTTACATTCTGAGTTCAAATTCCGCCGAGGTTGACTTTGCCTTTCATTCTTTTCAGGGTTGATAAATTAAGTACCAGTTGTGTACTGGGGTCGATCTAATCAACTGGCCTCCTCCCCAAAGATTACGGGCCTTGTGCCTTCAGCAGAAAGGATTATTATTAAAGGTGGCAAGCTGGCAGAATTGTTAACATGCCAGGCAATATGCTTAGTGGTTTGTCATCAGTTCCAATTCCGTCGAGGTCAACTTTGCCTTTCATCCTTTCAGGGTCAATAAATTAAGTACCAGTTGAGCACTGGGTTTGATGTGATCAACTGTGCCCCTCCCTACAAAACCCAGGCCTTGTACCTATAGTAGAAAGGATTACTACTACTACTAAGGTGATGGGCTGGCAGAATCGTTAGTATGCCAGGTGAAATGCTTAGCAATATTTTGTCTGTCTTCACATTCTGAATTCAAATTACGCTGAGGTCGACTTTACCTTTCATCCTTTCAGGGTCAATAAATTAAGTACCAGTTGTGTACTGGGGTCGATCTAATCGACTGACCCCCTCCTCAAAGATTACGGGCTTTGTGCCTTGAGTAGAAGTCACTGAATGTTGATTTTTGAATTTATTATGCATAATTAAATCCTTGTAAGCACAATACCAGTAATTTCATTGTTCATGAATTTCAGCACCAACCAAAATATAATCAGTAAATTCATCAGTATAATTTTTTTTTTAACTGCAGAATAAATAATTCACAAAAAATTATTTAAAGACTTTATTTGTAGAGTAAATACATTATATATAATTACATAATTAATGATAAGACAAAATATATTTGGACTATAGTTAAAAAAGGTGATAATGATGATGATGATGATGATGATGATGACGACGACGACGATGACGATGATAATGATGTCAATGATGCATGTGTATGCGTGTGAGTACATACCTTTCACTATAAATATAAACATCGACCTTTGGTATTTGAGTGCTATTTTTTCCACCTTATGTTCTTACTTATGTATATATGTATATGTGTGTATGTGTATATATATATAAGCATACACACATATACATATATGTTTATATAGAAAGAGCAAGAGTGACAGAGAAAGAGAGAGAGAGACAGAATCAGACAGATAGACAGACAGACAGACAGACAGGTAGAGGGTATATACTGTGTGTACAGTTAGATATATGATTGCTTGTTAAGTTTAGAGCTACACTTATATTCTCATCATCCACCTTACTTCCAGTCTAGTGGTTAAACAACTACTATACTTAGTAGTATTACTAGGTATGAAATACAGAGAAAATGTCAGAGAAATTACAACAAACACAAGTTTATATCATTTGTTCCTACATACGGTGCACCATTGCAACCCTGGCACTGAATTTTCCAGGGGCAAATGGATGCTTAACTTCAGTGGAGTGTCAAGGGAGCACTTTATTTCATTATGTTACTCTTTATTACTTATGCTATAGAGATCAAATATACATACACACACCACCACCACCACCACCACTACCATTCCCTGCTGTAATTATCAGAGAACAGATTCTTCTCATAAACACATGCACACACAGACATACATGCACATGCACACACATACACACGCATGCACATACACACACACAACACACAGACATACACAAATATACACAAATATAAATATATATATATATATATATATATATATATATATATATATTCTTTTAGTCTGTTATTCTTTTACTTGTTTGACTGCGGACATGCTGGGGCGCCACTGTTAGTTGAACAAATCGACCCCAGGACTTATTTTTTGCAAGCCTAATACTTATTCTATCAGTTTCTTTTGCAAAACCGCTAAGTATCAGAGATGTAAACACTCCAACATTAGTTGTCAAGCAAAGGGTGGGGGAGACAAACACAAACACACAAATACATACATACATACATACATACATACATACATACATATATACATGACAGGCAAATCCACTCACAAGGCTTTGGTTGGCCAGAGGCTATAGTAGAAGATACTTGTCCAAAGTGCCAAGCAGGACTGAACCCAGAACCATGTGGTTGGGAAGCAAGATTCTTAACACACAGCCACCCTGCACCTATGTTTATATAAAATATATTTATACATATTTGTGCGTGCATGCGTGTGTGTGTGTGTGTGTGTGTGTGTGTGTGTGTGTGTGTGTGTGTGTGTGTGTGTGTGTGTGTGTGTATGTGTGTGTGTGAAAACTAGCTTGTTAAGAAAATTTCTATCAGAGATGAAAGCAGCATTTATACTGAGAAGTAATGTTTATCACCACCTAAACAAGGGTGTTCTATAAGAACAGACAATACTGTAATTTTAACCCTAGGAGGACGCCTCCCCCAACTGGTTATTCAGTTTACTTCACACTCGATATATATTGCATGGAGACCACCACATCACGATGGATACTCATCTGCTAGACATAGTGGTAGCTTACAAAATCACGTGCTATGGTTGTCTCTGAGCTGAAATAGTAAGGAATTCTCTCC
>NC_142934.1:27310146-27317646 GCF_046866305.1 Octopus bimaculoides
GAACCATCACGGCAACTCCAACCCCTCTCCCAGACGACTTGAAGATGCGTACACCTCATAGTCACTGAAAATGGGTTGGCAGTCTCGTGAGTCGGAAATTATGGTTTCACTAATGGCCACCATGTCTTCATTCAGTGCTCCGAGGTCGTTGAATAGGCGATCCCGCTTCCAAGGCAAACCCCAGGCCACGTACATTCACGCTGCCTATTCTGTAGACGGCCATGTTGTCGGAAATAGAAAAGAAAAGAAATGGAAAACTTACTTGTTTTTGTTTAGAGGGGCGGATTGCCTGTCCCTCCTGTTGGCTTGGGTTGTTTCCAACTGTAAATCACCAAGAATTCTCTTGGTGATATTCCCTCGAAAATCTCCGATTTCCTGTGGGAACTGGGGGTTTTTTGTGTTGTTTGAATGCTTTGTATGTGTGCAGGTAGGGAGATTGTGGGTGTGACAAAATATCTGGTGTAATGTTTGTGTGTGTGTTGCTATGTACTTCATTAATTCATCGCTTTTTGTGCTCATTGCCATGTAGCTTGTAATGTTAGTCCCTTTAATTTGTGTTTGTTGTTATTGCTGTTGTTGTTGTTGTTGTTGTTGTTGTTGTTGTTGTTGTGGTGGTGGTGGTGGTGGTGGTAGTGCTGTTTGTGGTTGTGATTGTTGTTGTTGTGGTTGCGTGTATGGGATGACTTTTGTTTCATGTGTTAGAGGTGGTGATGTCGATGCAGTGTTTGTTTTGGATGTATTTGTTTTGAATAATAATAATACATGGGGCTTTGTAGGTTCCTTTCATATGCACTTCAAATTTATATAAATGCACACAGATGAGGTGCATGCTCGTACTCACACTAACACACACACACACACACACACACACACGCACGCGCACACAGTCAAACTTCTTTGTTTACTTGGAGTAAGTTTACTTGGCTGTCAGGTAGTTACTAGGAAAACTGATGTTAGGAAATGATTTTGAGAGTCATGCAAGCCATATATAAAGAACCAACCCTTTCTTGTTCGTTTATTGCTGGTCTTCAAGCCATAATAGAAAAGTTTAAAACTGGCTGCTCATAGAACTTCTGTATTCTGATCACGTAGTTGCCATAGGTAAATCAAAGAATCACCAGATAAATCTCAAATGTTGAAGCATGGATAAGAATCCGGAGGCCTAATGATAAATTTAGAGGAGACAAAATTTCCTGTCAAAAGAAGAGAAAAACAGGGCACTAATATCAACTAGGAAATGGCTATGCTCTGTGTGTACAAAGGAACTAGACAGGAGCACTATATTGTGTACCCAATGCAAAAAAAAAACAAAAAAAAACACGGTTACATAAATGGCATAGTATAGTATCCTACACTTCGATAGAGGAAAGGGGTTTTGTGTTTATCAGGCGTACATGGGAAGCTACAAGTAAAACCAACCAAGAAATGAAGCTTCTTAATTGGTGAGAAGGTTATTTTTATAGTAGTTAATTCTTTTGTTTTTATCACAAACCACTGGATGCATTTCATATCGTGCCACCAGCACTCGAAAGGCCGTTCTATGTGTTCTCTCCACCCTAATGCAGAACATATTCAGAGTTAAAGCTCTGTTAATAGTTGGCGTGCGATGTGGCTTGCCAAGACAACGTTTTGTTTGTACTTTTCATCAATGAAGAGCAAGAAAAGGGTAGAATCGATTTGACTTCATCAGTTTATATTTAAAGTTACAGCCTGGAGTACATCTCTTTCGAAAGTTAACATCCAGCATGACAATGGCTAAACCTCCCACTCGAAGTATGATGGCGAGTGAGATTAAGTTACCGAGGAGGTGAAAAGTGGTAGTCTGTGGTTGCTTGGCATATAGGTGGCTTCCATTGTATAGGCCTGCAGTAGGATCTTTTGTTACAGTCCGAAAATGAGACACTTTCTCATGAGGCTGTTTCATTCTCAGAGCTTTACTACCAAAGGCGTGCATTCATAGTTTAGGGACACAGGACATCATTCGTTGCATAGTTTAGCGACATAGGACATCATTCGTTGTAGACATCTTTCCATGTCGGTCACAGGTTACCTAGAGGCGTTGCAAGCCCCATTTGGCTTCAGAGTTGCTTACTGTTCAAAAGCACCGGTGGTGCTGCTCACATCGATCCACAGACACATCGATCCCTAGAATCAAATTCATATGACAGGAGTTTGATTCACTTTGAGTTGGATGGACTTGAATTTGTCCTTGTACTTCTTTTCTAGGCAACCCTGAGCACAACTGCCCTGTTCTAGCTCTGCATTCCGGACTCGTTCATACAGATAACAGGACCTGTCCATCCCAGCTAAGCGTTGAGGACTTTCTCTTCTAGACATAGTTTAGCATGCTCGAACACCAAACTTGAAACCGACAATCTAATCGGGAAGCTGTTATATCTCTTTAATCTCCAATAAGTTTGAATTTTTGTGTTAATGATGCATTAAAAAAAAACTGGTTTGAGTATTTTGAGCGCTTTTGTGGAATTTTCCTGCATATAAGTCGTCGATATAGTGTAAACACATAGTGTAAGATTTGAGCATCACTATTATCTTTCTAATCTTGCATTTCATGTGGAACTTTTAATCCTTGGTGTATAAATTGACTTATCTGTTTTGCTGTAACTTTAGATCTGAAAAATCCGACTTGCAACCGGGAAATACGTTAACTCTATAGCGGGGTATTTATCTTCTCTTCAACCTATATGAACAGAAGCAAAGTGATTACTACTTTTACGTTATAATAATAACCTTTTGGTGTTAGAGCCGTGTCTGTGTCAAAAATACATAGTTAATCTGATGTGGAATATGTAACGAAGTTACTACAAAACTATCTTTCAACTTATTAATAGCATCAAGACATTTAACCAACAATAAAAAAACGCTGATGCTTTTTAGCTTCAAACAAGACTGCGACAATTTCAGAAAAAAACAAACAAACAAAAAGAAAACAACTGTATATCCCTTTTGAATTACATAGAGTTACCTTAAATAAATGCTCAAATTCTTTAAAATTTCCAAGCACAGCAAACCTAAATGGCCCTGCTTATAAAAAGAGATCAAAAGATCTTTTCTCAACGATTAAAACTACAAGAAGTATTAATTTGGCTGCATTTGTGGTGTTTCAATGATTGAGATGTTTAATTCAATTTGCCTAAGGGTTTAATTACAAGAATCCAAGAACCCATTATTTATCTGGTTCCAATTAGGGAATAGAAAGAAAAATATTAGATCTGAGCTAACTTTTCCTTCTTCTCCTTCGTCCTCACCTCTCACAGCCCTTCATCATATGCTAGAAAGATGGAATACTGGAACGTATCAGAACACACACACACACACACACACACACACATACACACACACACACACACACGCACACACACACACACACACAACACACACACACACACACACACACACACACACACACACAATCACACACGCACGCATGCACATCCGCAAAAACTTCATTTTAGAGATTTGATGCGAAATATTAAAGACAGGCAGTTGTTATAAATAGTTTTTCTTTATTAAACTAATGTCTGCATATGTTTGTGTGCATTCATCTATGACATTATGGACACATGTTTTTGTGTATATTTACCTAACTATATGTTTTACGTGTGTATGCCTAAATGTGTATGTGTCTATGCATTTACACACAGGCATACACACTAACATATACATTTATTTACACAGATAAGTATAAGTATGTATGTATTTATTAGCACGATCACACTATCTTAAAGGTAAAGTATATGGCCTCAGTATTGGGTTTTGTATACACCTTTTACTTGTTACCTTTTACTTGTTTCAGTCATTAGACAGCGGCCATGCTGGGGCACCACCTTGAAGAGTTTTTAGTCGAATGAATCGACGCTAGTACATTTTCTAAGCCTGGTACTCACTGTATCAGTTTTCCGAACCGCTAAGTTACGGGGACATAAAATCACCAACACTAGTTGTGAAGCGGTGGTGGAGAACAAACATAGACCCATATACAGACGCAGATTAACACACACACACACACACACACACACACACACACGCACACACACACAAACAAACACACACACACACACACACACACACACACACACACACACACACACACACACACACATATATATATATATATATATATATATATATATATACGAGAGGGTATGCAAAAGTAATTGGAAACGTTCTCTGTGAGACAAGCCCGTTGTAGCTCAGGCTTCCGTCGCTAAAAGCCACTTGATGCGACCCTCAGACATCAGTCTGCCGAAATAGCTCTCATGCTTCAAACAGCTTACACGAACGCTGCTATGAGCAAAACAAAAGTTTACGAGTGGTTTTCACACTAGTCGCTTGAAGACTAACCTCGTTCAGACCGACCGTCGACCTCCCGAACGAATGAAGACATCACGAAAATTCCTGAACTGGTATTGGAGAACCGTCGTCGAACAATTGACAAACTTGTCAATATGACTGGTGTATCCTGGAGCTCCTGCCAACGAATTTTGAGCGTGGAATTGGGAATGAAAAGAATAGCAGCAAAGTTTGTGTTTCGATTGCTCACGGAAGATCAAAAGCAGTCGCGACTGAATGCGTGTCGTGAACTGAAAGAATATTTGGAAGCTAATCCGGACCTTTTTTCGAAAGTCATCAATGGTGACGAAAGCTGGTGCTACGGCTACGACCCGGAAACGAAGCAGCAATCACGTCAATAGAAGCATTCAATGTCACCATGCCTCCCAAAAGTGGATCAAGTGAAGTTTAATGTCAAAACGATTCTGATGTGTTTTATCGATGCCAAAGGAATTATCCACACAGAATTTGTTTCTCCTGGTCAACTTGTTAACTAGACATTTTACTTGGCAGTTCTGAAGCGTTTGCGAGACACGGCGAGGCGAAAGCGCCCCGACCAGTGGCAAAGTGGAGAGTGGTGGCTTCATCACAATAATGCACCTGCGCAGACACCCCTTGAGTGTGAGACAGTTTTTGACCCAAAACGACATGACCCCGTTTACCCACCCTCCATATTCACCCGATCTTGCTCTCTGCAACATTTTTCTTGTTTCCCCGAATGAAAAATGTCCTTAAAGTAAAACGTTTTGCAGATGTAGAAGATGTGAAGAAAAAACGACGGTGTTAAAAGGCATCACTTTGCAAAAGTTCCAGGACTTCTTCAAACAGTGGAAGATGCGCCTAAACCGATGCATTGCTTCAAATGGAGAATACTTTGATGACGATAAAAGTGTAAACATGTAAAAGCAAGTGAATAAAATAACATTGCAAAATTCTGGTTTCTTTTTGGTACCCCCTTGTGTGCGTGTGTGTGTGCGCGCGCGCGCATGCGCGTGTGTATGACGGGCTTCTTCCATCTACCAAGTCTACTCACAAGGCTTTGGTAGGCCGAGACTATAGTAGAAGTTACCTTCCCAAGGTGTCACGCAGTGGGACTGAAGCCGAAACTAGGTGGTTGGGAAGCAAACTTCTTACCACACAGCCACGCCTGCGCGACCTTGATTCGACAGATCCCTTATGACCCGAAGCATTTCAATCATGATCACACAACCCTACTTTTATATATCTAGGAGGACTAAATTATGTGATTTGTAATTTCTCTTTATTAAGTTGGAGGCAGAATATGTGTACGTTTTGAGGGAGGTTAACTGCCATATCTAGCCGATGGGCAGTCTCGTAGTGGTTCTTTCGTCTGCTAGCGGGAAAAATGTTAAGAAGTCTTTTTCGGTATGCGTTATAAGTTGGCGACCATATCTAGTATATTGCGTAATCATATCGTGCAATGTGTTGTCCCCCCATCTAGATTGGTTTTCTTTCATGCCTTATATTTTCAATTAAGAAATTATTGTTTGTAATTATGTTTGAGATTTGGGTGCTATTTTTAACACGTTGAGTGACTGGGATTGTGAAAGGAATTATCAATTTTAAGATGAGGAGGGGACAAAAACTTTAATTAGTGATGAAATAATGCTATAGCTCCTTAATGAAGAATACCTTGTGTATGTGCTTTGTGTATGGTATGCGTACGCGCGCGTGTTTGTTTGAGTGTGTATTTGCTTTTATGTATCTGTACATATATATACATATGTCTGAATATTTATGCGTGTATATGTATGCATATGTGTGTGTGTGTGTGTGTGTGTGTGTGTGTGTGCATCTATCCATCTATCTAACCCTCCTCTCTATCTCTCTCTCTCTCTCTCTCTCTCACTATATATAAATATGTGTGTGTGTGTGTGTGTGTGTGTGTCTGTGTATGTGTGTATAACTCTCACTTCATATTACTAATAGCTTCAAAATCAGAGAACTGAAGGAAAGCAAGAAATGGATAATTTTCTTCTAAAATTATTTTAAAGAATTTGTGCTTCTAAGATTTCGCCTCCTGGATTTTTGTGAATTCATTGTCTCGCTTAGGATGGCTGTTACCAATTTCGTAATATGAATTTTAAAATATGTTTACACTGCACTGAATGCAGCATCCGATCTGGCATTCAAATATATCACTGGTGTCAGTAAGTTCTTCAGGATTATTTTTTTCTTTTTGTCTTCTGTTTTCTTTCCCCACCCCTTCTTTTTTTGCTGTACAGTGACCGCATTTTGCTTGTAATTTATGTTTTTCAACAATTCAGCTGCTGATGTAGTAATTCAATGTCTTTATTTATAATGGCCAAATGTAATTTGTTAGTTTTGTTACATTCCATTTTCCAATGTTCCCGAAGGAAGATATGTGGTTGTGAAATCAACACTTGAACGACTCTTTGGTCATAACGATATGGTTTTACAGTTCCTCTCTAAAGACATTATCTCTGCTTCACGTATGATGGTCGTTGTGTCACCTGATCCATGCGGTTGTTCCTACCTGGCAATCGGCTTCCGTGGATGAATTGTGCTTATGCACTATAATTTGATTCAGGTTGCCTGTACAGCAATAACTTATATTTTGAATATATCTATTAAACAACTATCTTCAATACGTGCAAAAATATATGAGTTAATTTTATATTCACTATATTGAGTGATTTACACATTGTCAGGTGAAACTTGCTTGATCACTGTGTGTATGTGTGTGTGTGTGCGCGCGCTCGTGCGTATGTTCATGGTGTGAGATTACAAGAGTAATGGAAGAGTAAATATATTAAGAGAGAGACATCCGTCTGTTTCTCTCGTTGAATTTTTTTTCTTTTTAAGAATGAAATACACATTTTACTTGGCTATTTCACTATTAGTATGCTATTTTATAATCTGAATTATTCTAGAAAAAAAAATACGTACACACCGATTCCATGGTGTGATCGAGCGATCATAAAGACACTTTCATTGCTATTTCATTGTCACTGCGGCGTAAATTTGAAATACAGACGTATAGAATATTCAGTTTGGAAATTTTCACCCTTTAGCATTCAGAAATGTAATGCTTAATAATTCACACTGTTTTGTATTACTCATGCATTATCTTGTAGTTTTGAGATCACGATGATGTGATTTTAGAAT
>NC_142934.1:27322646-27340146 GCF_046866305.1 Octopus bimaculoides
TCTATTATAGGCACAAGGCCTCAGATTTTGTAGGGGAAGGGACCAGTCGATTGCATTGACCCTTGTGCTCAATTGGTACTTTTCGACCCCGAAAGGATGAGTGGTAAAGTCGACTTCAGTGGAATAAAATTAATATCAACATTTGAAAACAGCCTAAGATTTAAAATATTTGTGTTTATAACGTTTCATAATGTGTACACAAGCGCAGAACAGCACTTGCTGTTGTATATTTATTGTCTCAGACGAGTATCTCAAAGAGACTCCGCTCAGAACGTTGATTGATCGTCAGGTATGGTGTTTCTACTTGATTTTGTCGCCTCAGGGACTAATATCATGGATGTTCTGAGCTAATTGGTAAACAAAGCATTTATTAATCTGTACAAAAGTTAGCCAGGCTAAAATTTAATTAAGATTTCCATTTCCAACAACCTTAGCTTAAGAAAATGGAATGTGTGTTTAAATCAAAATATTAAATTTAAAAAAATAGACGAATAATTTATCAAAATACCAGTAGCGCCTGAAATGATCCGAGATACAGACACGCACACGTATCTATATAATGATGGCTTCAAATTTTGGCACAAGGCCAGAAATTCCGGTGGATGGGTGTAAGTCGATTACATCGGCCCCAGTGCACAACTGGTACTTAATTTTTCGCTCCCGAAAAGATAAAAGGCGAAATCGACCTTGACAACATTTGAACTGAAAACGTAAAGACGGACGAAAAACCGCCAAGCATTTTGCCCGGCGTGCTGACGATTCTGCCTGCTTCGCCGCCTTGCGTATCTATTAGCCGATGTCAATTTTGGTTAGTTGCTTTCTTCTCAAGTCACGCTTTATATCATGTAAAGAGAGAAAGGTTGGGGGAAGTAAAAGAGAGACACAGAGAAAGTTATCCTCCGAGATGCAGGATGAGTGAGTGTACTGAGTTGGCTAAAAAATCTGTTCGGTTTTCGTCGAAATTAAACTTCAAGCACTCTAACAAGTAGCTAACTTCAGTCTGTCCTTTGCTCGTGCACACTCGTTAAATATTTTACATCTCAATGTAGTTCGATGCAAACTTGCGATGGAACGTTTTATGTGCTTGTAAATGGAGAACCAAAACAAATACGAGCGACACCTTGTGCTTTTGTAATTTTTAAAAAGGCTAGAAAGCGACGGAATTCTGCAGGAAGATATTGTGTACGGAGCGATCTGCATATTTGGAGAATATCTCCAATCATCCTGGTGTCGACTAACTCCATTTTGTCGTTATTAATTTCAAGAGCCCGGCCAGAGTGAATACCGAAAAATTTGCCGATCGAAATTGCAGACGTGGGAGAAGTTACTCCATATTCGATCCGACCTTGCACCTTCAGATTTCCACTTGTTTTGGTCTCTGCAAAAATTCATTGAAGAGACAGACCTTCAACTCTGAAACCAACGTAAAAATTCACCAGGAAGAGTTTTTCGTCAATAAAGACAGGAAAATCTTCGAGCAAAGAATAATGGATGTGCTCACTAAATAGCTGGAGATACAGGAACGAAACGGTAATTATATTATAGATTGAATAAATCATTTTGTGTTTGAAACTTGAGTACCATTTCGCTTAAAAAACTGAACAAACTTTTAGGTCAACCCAATACATATTAGGCGCTTGATAGCGGGAGGAGAAGAGGCAGTATTTGACAGAATAGTTAAGGGAGGAATAATAAAAATTAGAAATTTATTTTATTTTATTTTTTATTTGAAGGTAATAAAGATTTTTCTTTTGAAAATTATTCATTTCATCATTTTGTATAAGCCAAGAAATTTGATAAGAAGTTAAATTATGATTATTGTGTGTGCGTGCCATATTTTGTGATACTATCCATAGTGGAAAATGTATGCTTCTAAAGTTACTTGTCATGTGCCGGGTAACATTCTAGTATAGATCCATATTCCTCAACCATCCAAATATACACTTATCCTTAAATGAGTATATGAAATAATGTAAATGATGCTACGATGTTAGAACTGTCTTAACCATCAAGTTTATCAAATGAAAGACTGAAATCATTGTCAACGGGGAATTTTATTAAGTTCAAACATTGTCAAATGTCAAATTTTTAATTATTCATTAAGATGGTACACGTCATAAGATACTTAGCTGACATCTCAGCCGAATATCTCTGCAAAGAAGACATTGAAATGTGATGGAGATGCGAAATATGATGTATCTTGTAATAATGTCATTTAAAATCTATTTCCCAAATTAATCAAATTTGATAAAAAAAAAAAAAAGAATAATATTCTCATGTCTAGATCTATTTATATTTTATTATTTTGAACAGAGAACAAATAATATAATAAATGTAAATCACTCCTGCAGCGAATTACAATACTGTAAAAGCAATTCGACAAAGCGTAACAAGTAATGATATTGTAAAAGTGACTCAACAATATAAACAGCATATATAAAACTATATATATATATATATATATATATATATATATATATATATATATATATATATATATATATATATATATATATATATATATATATATATATATATATATATATATATGTATGTATGTATGTATATGCATTGCAAGTGCTGGGTGTTATAGTCTCTACAATATAATCATGAATACGAAATAAAAGCTATAGTCTCCACAATATTCTTATAACCACGAAATGGATATCCGTATGGTGTATATATGATCACAGGCTAATTGTTATAGTCTGTACTATATTGTTATCGCCGGGTCTTAGTTATTGTCTCTACTGTATTATTGATATCAGGAATTAGTTGTTATAGTGTGTACTACATTAGTGATATTAGGTACTAATATACAATACTGCAATATTGAAACCAGGTGTTTGCTGTTATTTTTTCTGAATTATTGGTACCAGAAGCCTAGTTATTATAGCTTCTACTGCATTATTGTAATTAGGAGATGGCAGTTATCTCTTGTTATCTCCACTGCCTTATTGTAATCTGGAGATGATTATCTCTACTGCATTATTGTAATCAGGAGCTGCTTGTTAGAGGTTTTACTGTCTTACTCTAATCAGAAGCTTGTTGTTATCTCTACTGTATTACTGTAATCAAGATCAGATTGTTATCTCTGCATTAGTTTTATCAGGAGCTGGCTCTTATCTACACTTATTGTAATCAGTAGTTGTTATTTCTATTGCGTTATTATACTCTCGAGCTGGTTGTTATATGCCTATGTTTGTCAGGAGCAGGAGTTAGTTGTTTAGAATAATCTCAATGTTATTCTTTTGCAGCTGGTTCATATACTGATTTTGTTACAACCTTCAGGATATTATTGTTTCAAGTAAGTACTATCCACTATGATTTCAGGCGATAGTTGTTTACGGTAGGCCACCATAGACAACTGACCATTGCCTGTTTATGGGATACGTTAATGTTACTTTTAGAAGACGCGGGTTGTTTGATCGGTCTGAGTACTTATATTTTCCATATTATTGTGAATGACATGTGGATGTTATGGTTTGTTAACAACAGCCGTTGTGTTACTGTTACTATTTTCTTTACGTTATTGTTCACAACAGCTGAATGTTTCATATATATATATATATATATATATATATATATATATATATATATATATATTGGCTTCGTGTTATTGCTAACATTAGCTGTGTTATCACAGGTATAATCTTTATGTTTATTCGTAACAAGAGCCAAATGTGAGTAGCAATGTCCATGTTGTTACTAACAAGAGCTGGCATCTCCATATTATTAGAGTTCCCATGTTACATGTTATATATATACCGTTCATCTTCCTACTAACGTGAAGTGATGTGTCATTAAGTTAATTTTAGCAAGAGATCGACGTTATGAAGTTTGTATGGTTTTTGTTCATATGATCTTCAGCTTAGGACACGAGTTATAAAGAGCCTCCACATTAATCTAGAAACAATTACTTTTGTTTTATTAATATTGAAGTTATTTATAAAACGAACCGACTTTTTAATGAATAATCTTAGTTGTTTTCTGATGAATGTTTTTCTTTCTTTTTTTACCAGATGATATTGAAGTTGCCATTCGGAAAATGTAGTTATCGCTGGAATGAGATGTCACAAATAAACTTAATATTATGGTTAGCATTTATTCTGAGTACTAAACTCACTCTGCCATGTTTAACTGATAGATGATATATTATTGAATGTAAGAAGTAACCGCTGTGTTATTTTAAACAAGAATTAGTTGTTACAAGTCCTGTACTCCCTATAGTATTGTCAACGATAACTAGTTGTTAAAAGCACTCTTTAGGGTATTGTCAACAAGGGTTAGCTGTTACAAGTACTGTACTCTCTATTTTTGCATTGTAAACGAGAGCCAGTTGTTAGAGGTCCTGTGCTGTTCATGGTATTGTCAACGACAGTTGTTCATTTTAAAATGAGATCGATATTATAAAGTCAGTACAGTGTATATAAATTAGGTGCTATTACTAGAGATATTGTACATGTTTGTCATCAGCATATGACGTGTTATAAACAGCCTCCATATTAATTTAGATACAATTATTGCTTCTATATCAATATGGAGATAATTTATATCACAGACCGTTTGTTTATGTATTGTCTTAATTTATTTCTTAATTTGTCTTACAGAAGAGAGGGAAGTTGTAATTCGAAAATATGTTAGTTTTCGCCAGAGTTGCATGTCATTAATAAACTCAGTATGTGTTTGTTAATATGAATTCCGAGTATGAAATAGTCATTTTGTTAGCTGGCAGATATTCATCTCTGTGTTATTGATAACAACAGCTGAATGCTAACAGTATTACTTCGTGTTGTATTCAGAATAATTGTTTAATGTAATAAACGTATTCTCCAAGACATTATTAACGTATATATATTCTCCATTACACTGTTAGTCGCTGGGTGTTGGTGTCCAAAATATTGCCTTCATTTCATTGATAATAATTGATGGACGTTGGTGGCTTGAAAATGTTGTCTCCACTTCAGTGCTAACAAGAGCTATCTGAAAGAAGTGATCTCCATGATGTTGCCAACAAGAGTTAAACAGTATAAATGCCATTTATGTAATCATGTTATATGTACGTCTACTCTTTGTCATGTTTAGCGGACATTTAATGCCTCCTCTCTCTCTACACACACTTTTATATGCATTCAGAACGAGAATGAGAGAGAGAGATTTGGTGATACAAACGAGAGAAATAAGCATTCAATAGGCAAAGGTATATATACTTATATATATATATATATATATATATATATATATATATATATATATATATATATATATATATATCACCATTGCAATTATAATTATCACTGGAAAATACCCACACGGATTCTATACCTGGATATTTACTGTTGGAATGGAACTATACTCCAAGTGCTTTTTGTTCTTTGTTTTTTCTTCTCCGCATCGCTCTCATTTCTTACTGCAAATCTCCTCATATAGATGTAATAATCCATTCTTCTGCTGTTACCGTCTCCAATGAAAGGATACATTGAATTTTCCCTGAAACAGCTGTAAGGCATTACATAAAATATAAATTTACTTATGCCATTGGTCTATTTATCTCATTCTTTTTTATATATACACACGCTAATACACGACCCATGTTATATTCCCCATTGATGTTACAACCACATCTGGGGCAAAACTAGTCGGTATACAGCACTTACTCGGTATTACCTGTATCTTTAGGGTCTGGTTGACTCCATTACCCTTCATAACCTTTATATATATATATATATATATATATATATATATATATATATATATATATATATATATATATATATATATAGTTATTAGCGACGGAGGCAGTATTAGTCCAAATTAACTATCTGGATATATATACATAAAATATTTATACAACTGAAAGTCTTCTAAACTGCGGTATTCGTCTCGATGAAGCAGCTTTTTTAACAATATACTACATCTATAACAGATGCTTTCTCGAGACATGTACACCAGTTTGGGAGTTTTTCAACAGCGTATATACTTTAGGTATGTATACAGATTGCTAATATATATTGGGTCATCCCAAAAATAATGCGCTTTTTTTTTAATACTTCTTTTATTTTTCAAAGATAAACAAAGTTCTTTTATGATCTAAAATATACTCTCCTCCATTTTCTACAATGCTCTTCCATCTATCTGGTAGACTTGCAAGGCCCCTCTCCCAAAATTCACTTGTCCGTGACGAAAAATACCTCCAGTACTGTTCTGAACATGTCTACAGAATTCATATTTTTTCCGTCAAAATGATTTTGAAGACTGCAGAATAAATAATAATCAGATGGGGCAATGTCTGGTGAACACGGTGGTTGGGGGCCATTCAAACTACTTCAGCCTTTGGAATGTTATCTTCGCTGTATGTGGCCAAAAATTATCCTGATAGTAGAACACCTTCCATCTTGAAACCAAAGATGGTCGTTTTCCTTCTAGCGCTGTCTTAAGCCGTTCAAGCTGCTCGCAGTAGTTCTCTTTTGTTATCGTTTGGTTTAGGTTTAAAAATTCAAAGTGGATTAGACCTTTCACATCCCACCAAACAGATAACAATACCTTACGTGGGTGAAGACTTTCTTTAGGCTGGGGTGCCGGTGTTTTTCCTTTCCCTATCCATTGTCTTCGGCGCCTGACATTTTTATAGAGAACCACTTTCTCATCAGTAGTCACTATTCGGTTTTAAAATGGTTTATTCGTGAGACGTGACAGCAACGAAGAGCACACATTCACCCTCTCCGCGCGATTAGACTCGGAAAGTTTGTGAGGAACCCATTGACCCAATTTTCAGGCTCTTCCGATGGCTCGCAGGTGTTGAATGACTAAATCCAAGTTTCTCTGCTCGTTCTTCACGGTTTTGCAGAACGTCCTCGTCGAGCTCTACAGATCTTCCAGGACGAAGCTTGTTTACTTGGCTGTAGTTTCCGGCTCGGAATTTCTGGAACCACCATTGACACAGAATCACGCTTATTGTCCGATCCTCATATACTGCATTTATATTCCTAGCAATTTCCGTTGCGTTGTTACCTTTATTGAACTCATAAAGCAAAATATGTAGATTATGCACCTTTGTCACTCCCATTATAGCTCTGAAAAAAAAATGACTGTTAAAATCAAACTGCACGCTTCAAAAACTTAAGAATAAGAACAAAGTAAAATTACTACCTGCTTTATAGCAAGTTGATGCTGACAGTTTATCCCGTCTCCCTCCGACTTTTTGTTCATGCAATTGAAAAAACAGCATTATTTATGGGATGACCCAATATATATATATGTATATATATATATATATATATATATATATATATATAAGCAATGTTAATTCTCTAAATGAGGTATTAACAGTAACTGCACGATAAAGTGAAGTATATTGCCACTTAAATGTGGCTGACCCCTAGGGGTGGATAAGCCAGCTGGAGGAGATGTCCTCCTGGGGCTAAAAGCAACAGTAACATCCACCCCTAGGGGTCAGCCACATTTAAGTGGCAATATACTTCACTATATATATATACCTACCTACCTACCTACATACATACATACATACATACATACATACATGCATACATACATACATACATACATACATACATACATACATACATACATACAAACATACATACACACATACATACATATATCATTTGGCTGTAAATGTACATAAATGAATTATGGTAGCCTTATTAACCTGAAATAAAGAAAAGACATCCATCCGCTAGTTAGTTGTTAGCACTCATTCTCATCGTTCGATATTTGTTTGTATGTATGTGTGTGTGTGTGTGTGTGTGTGTGTGTGTGTGTGTGTGTGTGTGTGTGTGTGTTATATTTAATAGGAATTATATATCTTACAAATAATTTTCTCTGAATACATATATATATATATATATATATATATATATATATATATATATATATATATATAAGAATTTAAGGATTGGAGAAAACGCATGTTATAATTGCATACTTTATTCCTACATATGTGTACATGGGGACACGCACGCATGTGTATATTTGTATGTGCGTGGGTACGTATGTGCATATGTATAAATGTGGACGTATGAGTGTATATATATATATGTGTGTGTACATATATATATATATATATGTATATACAAGTGCACATATGTATGTATATGTATATACATATATATATATGTGTGTGTGTGTGTGTATCAGTATGCATGTATATGTGTGTGTTTGTGTATGTGTATTTATGTATGCATGTACGCTCTCACACATTTATTGGTATGTGTTGTCCAACCCACTATCCAGCAGCGTCCAATTCTCTAACGGTTTTTTTTCAAATGAATCAAGTCATAACCTTATCCATCTATTGTTTTCATAATCGGTCATAATGTCTTACGTTTAAGATGATTCCCATGCTTTCCCTGATGAGAAGGTTACAATTTTAATATCACAGATCCCTATGGATCACACAGGTTGTAATCCTTTGAAACATATGTAGGAATAAAGTATGCAATTATAACATGCGTTTTCTCCAATCCTTAAATTCTTAAATATACTCAAATACCCAAAATTTCATGGAGTTCCTGCCTTAAAAACAGGAACTAAACCACAGTTATTTTGTGTTCTTTGCTACATTGCTTTCTATTAACCCATTTATTCTATCAGAAGAATTTTTATTCATTAAGATAGAAGAAATACACTTAATTATATATATATATATATATATATATATATATATATATATATATATATATATATATAGTAATAACAAGAACTTTGGATGGAAATTTGTAATTCCTTTAATGCATTACCATGTACATTTCCACGAACTCCACGCTTTAGTTGTTAGATTCCCCATCCATAGTATATTACAAATATAATTTGCAAAATTCATGGATTTTAAGGGGAATATTAATATATGTATTCGTTTCCTCGAACAGATGGACAGAACAGCAGGGGTCCATATAAAATACTGAACGATATGAGCTCAACCCAATCTCCACCTCACAGGCGCCGGAGCTGAAATCACGAACTGATAACATCTAAACAAAAACTTGTTCCCTTCTTACAAATTGTAAAATGATTCAAGCAGTGCCTGAACGGCGTTAAAGCAAACACTCAACACTCCACCTATACACTGAATTCAAAACAAAGTAATTCATGATTATTCCCCTTTACTTTTCGTATTGATTTTTTACTCTGTTTACCTCTTCCTACCAGCACACACCCATATACACAGACCTAAATACAAGGTAATACACTACATACATCCACCCTCCCATGTAGTTTATATATATATATATATATATATATATATATATATATATATATATATGGTAAGTCATAGTAATCATAGGAACCGCCCATAGACACCACAGATCCTTCTGATTGGTGTAAATTAGTAAATATCTTTTAACTAAATACTCAATACAACCAGAACCCCAGTGCAACCATATATATAATGCATGTATGTATATTTGATAGGAACTATATCATTTGGCTGTAAATGTACATAAATGAACTATGGTAGTCTTTTTAACCTAAAATAAAGAAAGACATCTATCCACTGGTGTGTTGATAACACTCATTCTCATTGTTCGATATTAGTGTGTGTGTATGTGTGTGTGTGTGTGTGTGTGTGTGTGTGTGTGTGTGAACGATGCGTCCTGCCCTAACTCTTCGAAACGCCGGTGTTTTAATGGTGGCAGCTGATGAAGGATATGTTCTCTATGTGGCCTGCTTGTTTGTTGTACCTTGTTTATCATTTTGTCCATGTTCTTTTGCAGCGTCATGTACCCAGATATGTATCTATATGTACATGTAGATGAAGGTATGTACATACATGTACATATATATGCATATACTCATATATTGTTTGTATATGTATATATATATATATATATATATATATATATACAAGAATAAGGGCAGGGAATCGTCAATTAATAATAGAATTAATAATTAACAATTTTGCCAAGTAGTTCAGTATGAAAAAACCTTTATCGGTAAAACCATTTATCATCATAAATATACAGGGATTAGCATTGAGTTGCTTCTCCAACATACTGAAAATTTAGAAATAGCAGTCAAAGAACTACTGATTCTAAACTACAAATTTTTCTCTAAATGGATGGCGATATTTACGGCACACATAGAACAAAAAACCGGAGGGGAAAGCATAAACAAAACAAGTCTTTAGTTAATCGGATACGATCGTTTCATGGTTAAGAGAATGAAAATTTCCCTATTCCAAATCTTCAGTCCGATATTCTGATAAATTTGAAAGTGTCTCTAAAAAATTCACGGTAATTTTTGGCCATGCGACACCAAACAGATCTGGCTAACCTTTGAACCCCTCTTTGTTGTCTCTGAAATCACACCCTAATTAATAAGACAAAAATCTTAGAAAAGAAAACCATTAGCTTATACCTGCAGACATACACTGTCTAGATAAGTGGTACTAGAACATCTTAGTCATTGACTGTTGCTGTTGGCGATGGTGGTGGGCGCGGTGTTGGTTGTGTTTAACCTCTGAGTGAATCCCTGTCCCAGTAGAGCTACCTGTTGTCAGAGTTACTCCAGCCACTCATCCCTTCAATGGATTTACATTACCTTCGGAATTAAAAAATTATAGATGTTATCACGGAGATCGTTAGTTCGCTATAGAATTATTTATTTATCCTGTAGCATGAGTGAGCATTCATCCATTGTTAGATTTAACGTATATTGGTTGTTACAGTAGTAGCTCCTTGTTATATGAAGTCAGTGAATATTATTACGCATAATGAATTCCTACTCTGATTAGAAGTTGTATTTTAAGAATTACAGTTATCCTCACACTGATTTCATGCCTATCTAATTTTGCGTAAACATCCTCATATATATATATATATATATATATATATATATATATATAAGTCTAGACATGTATACCTTGTTATATTTAACATGAGTTATTATCAATTTACACCTTGTAGTAAATAGCGGTTCGATGTACAGTTTGTTACGTTTAACAAGAGTTTAGTTTATTATATCTAAAGGAACTGAAGTGCTATAAGTTTAAAATCTTATGTTTTAACATGCGTTGAGTATCGTTGTTACATTTAATGTTGTCTTTATTATATTCACTAGAACTAAGGTGTTGTAAGTTTCATATCTTGTTATATTTGACAGGAGTTGAATATTCTTATAATCAATGAATCCTTATTATTTTTAATGGAAATAAAGTGTTATCAGTTTGTATCTTTCGTTTTTGGATTTGGTTTGCAAGATTTTTTATGTGATTTCGTGTGTTGAAGCATATTCTGTTGTGTCTGGGGAGAGTCATTTTCTTATTGTGCCTTAAAAGTTAACACACTCACCGGTAAAATTTCCACTTATTTTTCTTTTTATTTTCCTAAAATTTTTGTTGCGTCTTGCAACCTTTTCAATAGTCTTAGTCAAAACTATTGATAAGGTTGCAAGACGCAACGAAAATTTTAGGAAAATAAAAATAAAAATAAGTGGAAATTTTACTGGTGAGTGTGTTAAATTTTAAGGCACAATAAGAAAATGACTCTCCCCAGACACAACAGAGTTTGTATCTTGTTATATTTATTAAACGCTTGGTATACGAATCTTTCCCTTGTTATATTACTCCTCATGAAATATTGCTATAAGATCCAACATCTGTACAAAGAATTTGATCATATTTCTGTCATGTTCCATCTCTCAGTATCTTAGTATTAGAGTTGTCATTTTTAGATCCTTCACCACCATTCTGTTATCACTTTTTATCTCATTGCAAGATTGTCCTAATTGATGATGTCTATTATCTCAAAATCAGACCTTTATATAATTGTTATCGATGTTACTTTTAGCTGCTTTTATCTCATTGTATCTATAATGTTTTCCTTCGTTATCTTTTCATCACATTGTTACATTGTTCTTATTGCTATTGTCTGTTATCTCCACATCATCCCTTTAAATAGCTGTTATCGATGTTTCTTTTAGCTCAGTTATTACACTGTATCTATTTATCAATGCTATAGTTATTCTCTATTATCATTTAACCCTTCCCTTTTTAACAAATATTTTCTCCGTTGTTGTTCTTTTAGTCTAAATTATATTTACTCAAAATCGTTGTCGTCTTAAGCTTCAGGTCGATTGATTTACCCCTTTTACGTTTTTTTTATTTGTCTTTGTTCAAAGACATTATCAACGGGATCATTGTTTTGTGGCGGCAAACACTACGTATTGTCGTGAGGAGACGATACTGTAAAAAATACTATGAACATAGTGTATATCTCGCTTGCTTAAGTACACAAACATACATACGTGTGTGTGTATGTGTATGTGTGTATGTGTGTGTATGCGCGCGTGTGTGTGTGTATGTGTGTGTGTGTGTTTGTGTGTGTGTGCGTGTGTGTAAAAGAAAGAAAAGTTTGACCGAATTTCTATACAGATGCCAAACAATAATAGACGTACGAATATAATTGCATAGGTTGCTACGTACTATTACCAGATATCATGAAACCTTTACAGCTGTTTCGACACATCCATCAAATAGTCAATATCATTACGCGTAATGAATTCTTACTCTGATTAGAAGTTGAATTTTAAGAATTGCAGTTATCCTCACACTGATTTCATGCCTATCTAATTTTGCTTAAACATCTTCACACACACACACACGCACACACACACACACACACACACACACACACACACACACACGGAATGTCCTCTTATCTCAAGTTAATAAGCTCATCTTTTTCTCTAATAGTACATGAACTTCGGAAAATTCACAAAATTCTTCTAATTACCTCCCCTTCTCATATGGAACTCGTCTCAGTTGGCTTTTGGTAATTGTGATACATCCTCCGTAGGTGAAGTTAAGGTTAATGAATAAAGAATATATGTTGTATGGTATTTGATTTACTACTTGTTGAGTGTGAGGCTGTGTGAGAAGATGAATGGAAGTATAACGTCGCCATCACTAGTGATAACTCCAAACACCATGATGCTGACTGGATGACTTTTATCACTCTAGTTACATGGCAAGCCAACGTTGTTCTGCGTGTTCATCATCTGATCCTGGCAGAAAGTTTTCTCGCCTGAGAAAAAAACAAAGCATGTTCGGTTGGAGGGGATGCTTGTGTTTGTTCAAAAGCTTCGTTGTGCGGTCTTTCTTCTTGTCCTTGATGGTTTGGGATAAAAATTGGTCCTTTCTCATCTTGTATGAAGTATACCGAATGTCTTCATGCACTATCTGCCTGATGATAAGAAACTCAGACACTCCCATGTCCTTGGTGATGGACTCGATTGACTTGGAGGAGTTCTTTTCTTATCAGAACGATCAGAGTGAGTTTTCCGAGCTGCCATACCTTCGTAAGCACCATTAGACTCATCTAACTCTTTCCGAATTCTCTGCAGTGTCCTCAGATTGACACCCAAACACTCTGAAATGTTCATATCAAAGCTTCCAGCGTGGATGCAGTATAGCATGTCGTTTCCAAATTTCTGGCAGAGTGAACTGCGCCATGGTGCTGTTTTTCGCACAGACCGTGGCCAGCTGACATCCTACTATACTGTGTAGTCGACAAAATAAAAAACAAGCAATGCGCATGCGGGAATTTGAAGATATAAAATAGCGACGATTTACCCATTGCACCCTGTATGTATATATATATATATATATATATATATATATATATATATATATATATATATACATATACATACATATATGTGTATATATATATATATATATATATATATATATATATATATATATATATATATATATATATATATATACATATACATACATATATGTGTATATATATATATATATATATATATATATATATATATATATATATGCAGGCACACACACACACACACACACACACACACACACACACACATATACACACTGGTTTATGGTTGCAATCTGGAACCAAGAGAAAAGAGCATTAAAAAAGACAGAAAAGCGATCCCGAACCATTTGAAATTTTCTAGAATGCTTATTTTTGTAGTGAAACTTTTATATAATGAAGTACTCTAGTAATTCTCTCGTGTATGTATGCGTGTGTGTGCGAGTGTATGTGTGTATGTGTGTACGTGCGTGCGAATTGTAGAAGTGTGAGAGGTGTTTGCTGATCTGCGGTCGTAGTTGTGTAAATCATATATTATACTTCACCTCCTCAATGTCTGATTTATAAAATAATGCCAACATTGTTCGCATTATCATTTTTTGAGCTGTGTGTGTGTGTGTGTGTGTAGATTTTGAACCAGTTTTAATCCAAGAATGTTTTCAAATTCAGAAACAGAAAAGTTTTTACGCTTTAGCAAACGAACATATCTAATATTAGAATTGTAATATTTGTCACAAATACTTACTCGAAGTCTGTCCATACTGCGATGTAAAATACATATGTACATATATTCATACGCATTGAGAGGGCCAGCTAAAATCTATTAGCTTTGGATGTCCATTAAATATACGATCTGGCTGTGAGAAGGGATCTTGAGAATCATTTATCCAACGTGGAAGATATGACATTATGGAAGCATTCGTGACCAAATTCTGCAATATACTGCTGAAACAGAGAATGATCCCATTCAAAAGTTTTGGAACTGGTTTCATGAAAATGATATCGCAATCCAAGACACTATTATCTATAAATTGCAGTCTTCACAGTATTTTATCGCATAGTGTTTAACTACACGGTGAGCACATCAGCATAGTTTACCGCTTGATCATTATAAGACAAATTGTAGTTATCATGCAAGTAGATTATTACTTTTACATGCTGTGTTGTATATAGGGATGGCCTTGGGTAATTTTCAATAGCACAGAAGTTTTTTTCGCTATGACAAGACGTTGCTTAGCACCTCACTCAACATTTTCAATTTCTGGCGAACGAGATGCTTTCCACGGCAAGATATAATTAATTCCGACACACACACAGAAAAGAAGACTCGACCCTACTACCTGACTAGTATTCAACTTAATGATTCCAGAAGGATGTAACTAAAAGTTGACTTTAGCAGGATTTGAAATCAGAGCGCATAGAAGAAAAAATAACACAAGGTATTCACTCCAAAATTCTCTAACCATTCCGCCAATTTGCTTCATTTCCTCCCCCGACCAATCGCATACTGGTGACATTCTACTAATATAAGAAAGCTCTATGGCTGCAGCTGAGGTTGATAGAACCAAGACAAGCAATATTCTGTGGTCATATTAATCGACTATACTCCCTCTTGTATAAATCTAAATCAACTTTAATCCTTCATACTCTTGCCGCTATAAATTCGTAGTGGAAAATTGGAAGAATCGTTTGAACATATAAAAAATGTCTGGCAGTGTTCAAAACCTGCCGATGTTAACTTTACCTTTCAATCTTTCGGGGTCGATAAAAAAAGATATCAGACAGGCACTGGAGTCGATGGTATCGACTAATACACTCCCCTTAAATTGCTGGCCCTGTGCCAAAATTTGATACCTATTATTATCATCATCATCATCATCATCATCATCATCATCATCATCATCATCATTATAATTATTATTATTATTATTATTATTATTATTATTATTATTATTATTATTATTATTATTATTATTACTGTATTATTATTATTATTATTATATGCTTAGCGGCATTTTGTCCATCTTTACTTTCTGAGTCCAAATTCTGCCAAGGTCAACTTTACTGTTCTACCCTTCGAGGTCGATAAATTAAGTACCAGTGGGTCGATGTAATCAACTAGTCACCCCACACACCAACAAAATATTTCAAGCCTTGTGCCTTTAGGAAAGGATTATTATTATTATTATTATTATTATTATTATTATTATTATTATTAGTAGTAGTAGTAGTAGTAGTAGTAGTAGTAGTAGTAGTAGTAGTAGCATTACTATTATTGTTATTGAGTGAGAGAGAAGTGCATGCCATCAAAGTGACACTAGGTTAAAATATACGAAGCCCACTATACCCATCATGACTATCCGTCTGATAAGGGTACACCAAGCGCATGCATCACAATCATATGTGCGTGACATGGTGATCTCATATCAGGATAAACAGCGCATGACCTTGCAGGTGGAGCCCAATTAGAATTTTCTTCGGGTCGAGTAGCTCATCCCGTTCAAAAGGTCCCTGAATAAGGGTTGTTTAAGGATGCTGAATAAAACACCCATGTTTCAAAAGATGAATTATCCAAACCCCAAGGAATTCCTCTCAACACATGGCTATGAAGCTTCCCCACTACTTCTGCTCGTGATCAGAGATGCACGTATCGCCAGCCACCAAGGGACATGCTCAACTGGTTAAGGTCAAACAACCGACAAGCAAATCTGTGGTATTGAGCAGAATATTTGCTATAACCGATCATTTATAATAAGACAAAACAATGTACATGATAACACTTCCAATCAGTTAAGATCTTATTATTATTATTATCATTATTATTATTGTTATTATTATTATTGTTATTATTATTGTTGTTGTTGTTGTTGTTGTGTTGTTGTTGTTGTTGCTATTCTGAAAGACTCTCCGATAGTTCTTAATTACCGCTTATTTTTTACTTGAAAGCTGGCAATAACAAATCACGTATTAATTGCTCTAATTTTATAGCGGCCATTTAACTTCGATTGGAGCATAAGCCGAGTTTTCCTCAAATACTCTACATTTCTTTCATCATGTGTTCAGTCATCTTATCTCTTTCAATGATACCCAGGTACTTATATCATTCCTCTCCGACTTCCTTTATAGTTTCACCACTTTCCAGCTTGATCCTATGACTTTCACTGATTTTCCCCCGTTTTGAGAATCATTACACCACATTTCTCGATCCCAAATTCTATGCCAATATCTTTGCTAATCATCTGCACGGTTGCCGTCAAACTCTCAATTTCTTTCACGCTGTTCTCACTTCTATTTTTATTTGACATTTCAGCAACCACCAGTATTTTTTCCCGTGACACCATCACTGACAGGATCTTCACCCTAGGATATAGGATTCCTGTAATCCTGGTTTAATTTTTGGAGTTTCCTTCTCCTAGAAGGGGTCTTCAAGCGTTATAACTGCTTCTGTTTCTTAGGTATATGCTATTTTGGTGGCCGTTGCCTCGTAAGTGTTCATTAGCCTGTATATAGGTTTGTTCTTCTACTTGTAGGGTGTCAAAATAGCAAGAACCATACACCCTCCTCACAGAGCAAGCTCTGCGGGGTTACCGGTTTAGTCACCTACGTCCTAACCGAAGGAAAAAATAAAAAAGAAAAAATAATTGCCTCACTCCCAGTTTGAATACGGGGAAGATGTGGTGGTTTTCGCATCGGCCTCATGGCAAAGCGGTCTTTTCATTACAGTAGCTGGACAGGAATATTTGGAAAAGATAAACAAAAGAAAAAAGCAAAAGAAAAAAAGGAAGAAGAAATGTTTAACTAACTTTCTTTGGCGTTGTACTGCTAGTCTCATGGCAAATAGGAATATTTGGAGAAGATAAACAGAAAAAAAAAACAAGAAAAGAAAAGAGGAAGAAAAAATGTTTAACTTTCTT
>NC_142934.1:27345146-27367646 GCF_046866305.1 Octopus bimaculoides
AGTAGTAGTAGTAGTAGTAGTAGTAGTAGTAGTAGTAGTAGGAAGAGGAGGAAGAGGAGCAGGAGGAGCAGGAGGAAGAGGAAGAAATATGTACCAGTGGAGCACTGGGGTCCGTGTAAGTGACAATCCTCTTCCCCTCAAATTTCAGGCCTTGTACTTGTAGTAGAAAGCATTAATTTTGTTATTATCATATTTCATTCTTCTTGTGTGGAAATGTATTTTTGATTCTCCCTTTGAAATACGATGTATGATCCAATGAAAATTTTATATAGTACTTGTAGAATTGTAATTGCTTAAGGAAGGGTTGCCCTTCATACTTGTGGGTAGGCAACAGAAAAAGAAGGGTTTGTTTCATAAACTTTTTAAATAAAATTTTAACACATTACATTTTCACATCCAGAATAGCTACCACGCATAATTACGCTTCACAACAAAACACTACAATGGTTTTAAAAAGCAACAAAATTAAAACGCACAGCTAAATGTACGAGAAGAAAATTAACATCATAGCGAACAGGTTGGCAACAAACTTTGGCATCAAGAGTTATACTAACCTCCGAACTGGACGTCACTGCACTGTTCCAAAGATCCCAGCTATCCCGTCTAGAGTGAAGACCATGTACTGCAGGGGCTCGGGATTCAATGGCCCACAGTTATTTAATGCTTTGCCAAAATATCTGAAGGATCTTCATGGAGTAGGCGTAGATGTTTTTAAAAAACATCTTGATCTCCTGCTGTCCAAGATCCCAGATGAACCAATATCAAGGCAGGAGACTCAAAAGAGAGCAACTGTGTCGAACTCCCACCTTCACCAAAAGCAAATCGCATAAGAATGGCTGCTGAAAAGGTGATTACAATGGGAGTGTTCAGCATGGCCACAACCTTTGGGCTGAAACGTATAAAAGAAATAGAAGAAAAGGAACGTTGAAAGAAGAAAATGTCCCAAATAATCAGATAAGTAATCCTAATGACAGCAATAGTAATAAGAACAGCAAAAGCTTGTACACGAATTCAAATACTGCAGACCGTTCATACAACAGTTGTATGAAGGTAAGCTTTCCTTTAATATAAAATGATCATATAGACTTTTTTAATCTATCGCACTTACAAGAAAAATATGTATGCCAGAGAATTCCTCAAAACCGAACAGCATTTCTTTGCCACGGGAGATAGTTCAGAAGAGAGAAAAATTAATGTATTTCTGCTTAATGAAAAATGGAAGCCGACTAAATTTTCCTTCATAACATGACTTCCCAAAACGTATCAGACGTTTCTCTCAATTGAGAATGGCAAAAGCTCTGGCACTGTCTGCTGTGTCTTTAAACTAAAGAATCAACCAAAACACACAGAATTGTTAGACATATCTCTGACTACATATTTTTGATTTAGTACATGGGTCAAAGAAACGCAAAGGACTTCAAGAGACACTAACAACAATGTAGATCCATGGGTAATAGTCACATTTGTATCGCGGTATGGCAGGGAAGTCCAAACAGGTTTAACAAATGACCTGTATATTGGGGATGTCAAAATGGATTTACAAAATCGTAAGATACGCGAACACAACAGAGTCATACAGGAACATCAAATATCTCAAGAAATGCTTTACTGGTGCAGTCAGCCGCACTCGGTTCACAATTTAAGAAATGGTTATATGAACGAAGCCGTGGAGCACCCGAATTCAACCTAAGTAGTAATCCTTTATATTTCCCTTCCATTCATTATATTGTTTTAAATTTAAGGCGGTGAGCTGGCAGATTCGTCAGCACACCGGGCAAAACGCTTAGCGGCATTTCGCCCGTCACTACTTTCTGAGTTCAAATTCTGCCGTCGTAAACTTTGCCTTTCATCCTTTCTGGGTCGATAAAATAAGTACCAGTTGAACACTGTGTGTGTATGTGTGTATGTGTGTGTGTAAGTGTGTGTTTGTGTATGTATGTCTGTGCACCTTTAAAATTCTTAGTATGCCATTCAAAACATTCCATAACGTCTCTTGCTCCTCCCATTGTAATTTGTAAACGCATTTTATATTTATACTCCACGGTATCTTTTCTCTCTTTGGTGGTGGCGGCGGCGGCGGTGGTTGGTGCTGATGGTGGGTATGGTGGTCGACGCATGCATTTCACAGAACTCTATTTAGGAGGTGATTTCTTTCGGAATTAATAAATGGGAAAAAGTGTGTCTCGTTTTTCTTTCTTCCGCAAAACACTTCCAAATATTCAAGTGAAAAGGGAAAAAAAACACATTTTTATTGTGTACATATTTTTCTGCAAGCGTCCATTTTGCTTTGTTCACTAATGGTACACGATAGCCACTTCTGTAATGGTGCGAATGAATTCGTGCCATAAACGGTTGCAGAAAGAGACGGTAAAAAGAAAGAAAAAAAAAACAGACAAAAATTGGAACTGAATACGCAGACGTTGTCATTAGGAGGAAGTTACAGTTAGAGATCAAAAGAAAAAGTGACAAATTTTATAATGTAATATCGCAAGTACCAACGATGACAGCAGTAACTCTTTTTGCTAGACTTCTGAACCCAGAAGATATATAGATACTAGTAAACTCCAAGTAAAAGAAAATAGGTGGAAGAAGTATGTGGCTCTTGAAGAATTTAGCCAAGAAATCATTTTACTAATGTATGTACGTATGCATGTAGCAAAGTAGGTAGGTAGGTAGTTGGTAGAGAGGTAGGTAGGCAGGTGTATATATATATACACACACACACACGCACACACACATATATATATATATATATATATATATATATATATATATATATATATATATATATATATGCATATATACATACGTATATGTACATACTTACATCTATACGTATATATATATATATATATATATATATATATATATATATATATATATAAACATATGTGGGCACAGGACGTCACGAAACGTGTACAACAAAAAAGTACGAAGCACAAGTACATGGAACATGAACTATTCTTTCGAACAACGAAAGGCACAAATGGAAAACAAAACAAAAAACACCAAAAAGAACGACCCTTCATCGGTTGTTTGCTGTTATATCGACCATAGTATTCAACTGGTACATATTTTATCGACTCCGAAAGAATGAGAAACAAAGTCGACCCCGGGGAAGAATGAATTTAGAACGTAAAGATGGGGTATCGACAATTATGCCCGCTCGCCGCCTTAATAATAACGATAACAACAATAAGTATTTGCTGTCCAGTTGAAGGAAGCTTTTTGTGCAGAAGCTGTAAAGAAAATAACAATGAGCCAGCCCACTGAAAAACATCGCTGTTTGAGCAGAATTATTATCAAAGACATTCCAGCAATGACCATCTATTTTGTTCTTTTCTAAGATGACACAGGTGGGTGCGTATGTGATTTGGCTACAAGCTAAGAGAGTTAATTAGAAGTCCCAATATCTTTCTGTTTATTGGAGAGGCTGCGAATGTAAACTACTAACAATCGTGATGACAACGATGATGGCGACGATGAAAAGATGAAGTTGATGACGATGATGATGATATTGATTGTGATGATATTGATTGTGATGATGATGATGATGATGATGATGGTGGTAGAATTGGCCTTTATAGACCAAAATCACAAAACAGACACCACTTATAATATAGTTAACAGTCAATAATGGTTATTGATTATTTTCAATATATACGCACAATATGTCTAATATATATATGTGTGTGCGTGTGTTGTGTGTATGTAGGTATACATATGTATGTGTATGTATATATATATATATATATATATATATATATGTATGTATGTATGTACACACACATATATATATATATATGCATAAATATATACAAACAAAAAACGTAGCTTTTATGTAGATTAGTTCTTTTAATTATTGAAACAAATATGCACTTATTTAAAACACAGTACGATGACAATGTCCATACTTACAAATTTGTATAAAATTCAAACACCGACTTCAATAAAATGTGTGCGTGCGCGCGTGTATGTATGTGTGTTCATTATACTGTGCTGTAGTTTGTTGTGATGCTCTTATTTTCAATGTATTGAAAGTATTTTACGTAGGATGTGTGCGGTGCCTTGTGCTATTTACTGTATGTTATATATACTTGTTAGTTCTGGTGTTTTTGTTATGTATTTGTCTGAATGTTTTTTCATCGTACCTAATGCGCCTACTATAATAGGAATTGTTTCTGATTTTAGGCTCCACATTTGTGTTACCTCTATTTTCAGATCTTTGTATTTTGAAAGTTTCTCGGTTCTTTTAGAGAAACATTTTCGTCTGTTGGTACTGATATATCGACGGGAAAGCAATTTTTTTCTTCGTGATCTCTGACAATTATATTCGGCCTTTTGGCCTTAATTTCTCTATCTGTATGTATTGGCATATCCCAGAGTATGGTTGCTTTCTCATTTTCTGTGGCCTTTTCTGGGGTGTGCCTATACCATCTTTTTCTGTTGTTATTCTATAGTGCTTGCATAGCTTCTAGTGTATATAGGTCCCAACTTTGTTGTGTTTGTGAATATACTCCTTCTTAGCTAGGACTGGGCAGCCAGAAACAATATGATTTATTGTTTCTTTTCCATCACCACATATTCTACAGTTACTTGTATTTCTTTTCATTACATGTTTTTGGTGATTTCTGGTGGGAAGGCTTTGATCTTGTGCTGCAGTTAAAAATCTTTCTGTCTCTGCTTTGGGTCCTGAGCTTCTCAGCTATTGTTGGGATTTTGCTTTGCCTATTTCTTTTCTGTTTGGCTTAACCCAGTATTCGCCATGAAGGGGCTTTTCTTGCCATCGTTTTATCATGATACGTTGCTGTTCCAGTCTTAGTTTGGATTTCAGTTGTTTTACAGATTTTGTTGTTTCTTCTTTTTCTTCATAGTTGTTAGGTATTATGACATTTTTTATTGTTTTGTATTTGTCAGCTTTCTTAAAAACAAGAAACAGTTTTTTTATTTTGCTCGTGTTTTGTGGCTATTTGTATTAGTTTTCCTTGCTTCTGAAGTAGGTATTTGTGTAGTCCTATGGTCGTTGTTTTATAATAGTTTTCTACCTGTATAAGGCCTCTACCACCTTCGATACATTGTATATATATAACCTTTCTAGGTCAGATTTTGGGTGGTGCATCCTAAATCCCATCATTATTTTTCTTGTTTCCCTGTCTATTTTGATTAGTTCATTTAGAGTCCAGTTAAGGATATTGTTGCTGTAACTTATAACTGGGACGGCTAGAGTGTTGATACCTATTATCTTGTTTTTCGCATTGAGCTCTGTTTTCAGTATTGATCTAACTCGTCTATAGTATTCTTTATTTTCTCTTTCATTTGTGTATGTTGCATCGTATCTAGTTCATTGACTCCTAAATATTTGTATGTCTGGCTTTGGTCTCATTCTCTTATTTCATTGGCTTTGTCTAGTGCAATGTTGCTACTCTTAACTAGTTTTCCTTTTTCAAGGTTGCTTTGGCACATTTTTCTAATCCAAATTTCATGTTCATTTCTTTGGCAAATCCATGTAATGACTGTAGAAATGTTTCCAGCTGTTTACCATTTGTAGCATAGTTTTAGATCATCCATATACAAGAAATTGTTGATTGTTTTGTTGTAACAGCTGTATTCGCATCCATTTCTATTTAGCATGTCAGATAAAGGTGTCAGTACCAAGCAGAAAAGGAGTGGAGAGAGCGTGTCTCCCTGGAATATTTCTCTTCTAATGGGGATGACTTTGGTTTTTATGAGACCCTCTTTTGACTGAAGCTGTAGCACTGTCTGCCATTTATTCATGGAATGTTTTATATATTTTATGATTACTCGTGCTACCTTGTTCATGGCTAGTGTTGTTACTACTACTACTACTACTGTTCTATCGGGATCGTCTTTTCCGTTCATCCATTCGGAGTCGATGAAATAAGTACCAGTTCAGCACTGAGGTCGATGTAATTAATTTAATCCTTTACTCGAACTTGCTGGCCTTGTTCCAAAATTTGAAACAATTATCATCATCATCATCATCATCATCATCATTATTATTATTATTATTATTATTATTATTATTATTATTATTATTATTATGGCCGCCATATTGTAACTCACGGAAATTAGGAGCTCCGTAAGTTGAAATAGAGTTTGTAATTTAAGGCCCCGTGTTTTCACTTTATTGTTACCATTGCATTTCTGAGATTGTCTGGACTGCGCAGATAGTATTTTTCAGGAGATGCGCATCAATAGTTTTTGAATTTTAACTTTCGGAAAAAATAATATTATGCTGTTTTCGTTATTCAATTAAAGATGGCTGATAATGAAGCCATCATAATGTTCGACAAAGAACGTGTTCCTCGTCGGAAAAAAATGAGAACAAGAATATCGAATGACCTAAACATAATGACGTCACCGAGGCGAATAATGTTTAGTCTCTAAGCAACGTGAAAACTTTCGGTGTCGACAACGACAATAACAACAACAGCAACCGTAGCAGCAGTGATAACAATAACAACAACGACGACAACAACAACAACAACAACAATAACAACAGCAACAACAATACGAAAGAAAAGAAACATAGAAACGCGAATATCGCCTCCGCTTCTTTTGCGTTTGTAACGAGAAATATGGAAAATTTTCGCACAGACAAAGAAGATTTTTAAATGGCAAGAAAAAATATATAAAGGAATCGGAGAAGGGTAGCCTTCCAGCCCTAAAGCAAGAAAAAATAAACTCCCACTGCTACCAGCACTACAAACACCACAGACGCAAAATCATGAACAAGTGCTCAAGACTTCTACACCTACACCCACACCAACGCACACACCCACTCCCAAACCAAGAAGGAGTCTACCTCCAGTTGCCACGGAAAAGCAACCTCCCAGACCAACATCAACTGCAATGACATGGAGAAAGAAGAGCTGAACGATCAATGGATCGCAGTGACAAAAGCGGGAAGGTGAATGAGGAGGAGAGTACATAACCCTACTCCAAGGACTCAACAAAAGGATATACTGAAACCACAACTGCAACACAATTCACAACCACTCCAACAAAAACAACAAGAATAAAGGACAACTTCAAAAACAGCAACATCATCAACAACTATGGCATGAAATCACAGATACACAGAAACAAACAATTACTGAACTTCAAAAACAAGACTATTCATCAGACTGTAGACGAAATGTATCCATCAATTTCACTTGTGAACTAGTGCATCAATCAATCGATGTATTTTGTAAGTCAAAACAAAAACAAAATAGAGACAGAGGGAAAGGAATTTGAGGATTTCATCCTCAAAACCCCCAGGGACAGAATTTTAATTAAAACGTCGTCAGACGTTTATAAAATTATAAGAGAAAAATTTCCATGTAGTGTGGGGATTAAAATAAAAATCAGTTGATAAAAGGTTGTTGGAGGAGCCTTTTAAAAAATCTTCGCCAGTAGAGATACTCGGAACTTCTGAGCTTCTCGAAAATCAAGGTTAGTAACCTCCTCATTTTCTTTCTCCGACTAGCATGACTGTGCTGAGAATGAGGTGTGTGGATGTGCGTGGCCTGGGATCAGCTTGGAAGCAAGGTCACTTGCTCAATGATCTCAGGTCGTTTGATTTAGATGTGGCTGCCATTAGTGAAACAAGGATTTCCAGAAAACACGCTCTGCCATCCATTTTTGAGGATTACAAGGTATTCTCATCTTGTGGTCTATCGGGAGCGGGTGGCGGCGTAGCAGTGCTACTCCGGAAATCCTTAGATCTCCAAGTTCGGGCTATCTTCCTGGACCCGGATGGTAGGGTAGTGGTCCTGGATGTGAATGGCAGCGAAGGGACTGGGAGGCCAGATTTTTTCATGTGTCTAGAAACATTCTTGAGAACGTCTCGCGCTTTAGTATTGGTGGGGGACTGGAATAATATTTCGGACGCACTAAAGGACTGTGTGAGTTTAGTACATAGCAGAAGGGAGTGTAAAAGCTTCGAAAACCTGCTCAGGACTTTCCAGTTTTCTGACAGGTACCAACGGATTTCCTTGATGTGCTAGTGTGAACATGGAACAACCTCAACGGGTCATCTAGATCGTATTTAGATAGAGTATTTGTTAGGTCAGAGGATAGGTGCACAGATCACAAATTTGTAATATGCACAGTCGGTTTAGATTGGCCCCATAGACAGGGACCCGGTTACTGGAAGTTGAATGCGTCCTTACCGGCTCGCAAAGATTACAGGGACTGGATTAGCGAACTCATTAAGCGGCAGTTGATGGGGGCTATCGTCAACAACTAGTGGTGGATCGCTCTGAAGAGAGCGATTAGAGTAGAATCGATAGACTAGAGGGAGAACTAGTTAGCAAACTAGAAGAGATTATTAGTAAAGGCATCGCGACCGACGTGTTAGCGACGAGAATGACCCTTTACTATTTCTTTGAGGTGAAACACGAAGGGTGTGTTGTCAGAGTTAAGGCCCGTGCGCTAAAACACGAAGGAATTAAAGCCGTCCGACGGGCCCGAACGGTAGAGACGCGACGTGGAAACAAAACTACGATCAAATCTTTGTTGAATCAGGACGGATGCGTGCTATTTGGTTCTGAGCAGATATGTGCGGCTTTTCAGCAGCACTTTGCGACGCTGTTTGGGGAGGTGATTGGTCGACGACGGTAGCGGACTTTACTTCGTACCTGGACGGCGTATCACGGCCCACAGTAACGGACGTGATATTCTACGAAAAGCCAATCACAGCCACTGAAATACGGGAGGCGATGCGCGATTGCACAAGTCGCAAATCGCCCGGTTTGGATGGTCTACCCTACGAATTCTGTTTTCATGCCAAATTTGTTTGGTAGCCTCACCAGCAGAACGGGTGAATTCCTAGTACTGTTAGCTGGGGTGTGGTGACACTACTGAGAAAAGACGTCGACAATGGGGAAGTACTAGTGAATTTTCGGCCCATAACTGCTAAACAGAGATTAAGATTTTGACCAAGGTGTTAGTGAAAAGTTTGGCGCTTGTCGTCGGTAGTCTGGTCGGGGAGGCACAAACGTGCGCAATCCCAAGCAGGTATGTCCACAACCTCCATATTATGCGATACATCGAAGAAAGGGCTGGCATTAACGCTGACTTCGGTGGAGCCCTGATCAATTTAGATCAGTCGAAAGCTTTCGATTGTGTCGACCATCGATACTTGGAAGCCGTCCTTAAAGCGACCGGTTCCGGACCTGGATTGCTGAAATTCACAGCGGCACCTGCTCGGGGGGGGGGGGGGGGGGGGGTCAAAGTATATGGTCATCTATCGCAACCGTTTAGTATCGCACGTTCGGTCCGTCAGGGCTGCTCGCTGTTATCTCTTCTGCATGTGCTGACTCTCGATCCACTGCTGCGGAAGTTGGACTCGGGAGGGCAGTGTCGGCGTATGCAGACGAAGTCACCGTCATGGAGACGGTCGCTTCATTGTAAAGGAATATGAGTTGGTTGCAGGGGTCAAAATCAACGCCGACAAGTCGGTGGGATTACGACTGGGTACCTCGAGAAGCAGATCGATGCCGTCAGACGCCGTACTGACGGACCAGTTAAACTGCTTTGGGTCTGGTTCGGTCCCAGCCTCCAGGTGGATAGGTGGATAAGAAATGAGAAAAGGTGACGAACAGGGTGGCCTGTCTTACCCAGAAATGGGCGAAGAGGAAGTTGTCCCTGAAAGGTCGGGCAGTGGTGATGAATGCCTATATTGCCTCTGTCATTATCGTCTGACCGTCGTGCTTTGTCTCAGTTACTGCTTGATTAGATTGGAGTGTATCCTGTTTATTTTCTTGTAGAAAGGACGCGTTCCAATGGTCAGGCGGTCAATCTGCTGCCAACTCTCTCTGCTGTCGAGTGTGGAACGGATTCGTCTGTCAGCCGAGTCTATAATGATGATTGCCTCGCCGTTCTCTTTTAATCTAGCAGACAAGGCAGCTTTCCTTTGTTGGGTGGCTGTGGTGAAAGAGGTTGTCTGGTGGACGAGGCTGAAAGGAATGAGGACAGAAACATTCCTCTTTGGTAAACCCTCAAGGACTTTTTCAAGTTTCCTTTGAAAAGGAAAGTGAGGGTGGAGATGGAGGTGTTGTCCTCAAGTGAATTTATGAAAAGGTACTTGAAAGTTGCGAAAATGGCAAGACTTGAGTCGGAAGAAAGGAGTTGGAGAAGGCACTCGTCCTTGATGTTCAGGGTGATCTTGGATGATGGAGTTTCTCGATTATCCCTAGAGGTCCATCTGTTTTAGGGAGACCCATCATTATCACTTTTTTCTCCTTCTTCTTCTGGTGTCGTGTACTATATTTCCCTTCTAATGTATACCGTGTATATCTTTTTTAATTATTCTTTCATATCTAAACCCCCACACTTTATGTCTATCTTTGTATTGTCCCTTTCATCTTTCGCCCTGGTGGCAAATAAAAGAAATCATCATCATTAGTATTATTATTGTTGTTATTGTTAGTATCATTATTATTTAGATGGCATTAGATGTTATGTGTTTTGGTTTCTTCCCGTGAATATCTAATTCTTTCCTACAACAACTCAACGCTGTTATTAAGATATCTTAAAATTGTTACCAGTGGAAACACCACCATCCGGGCGTTTTTCTATTAGCTTCTGGAGCATACATAAATACAAACATACATACATACATATGTATACGTGTATATATATGTATGTATGTATGTATATATATATATATATATATATATATATATATATATATATATATATATATATATATATATATATATATATGTATGTATGTATGCATATATATATATATATATATATATATATATATATATATATATATATATATATATACGTGAGTGTGTGTGATTGAGGTGCATGCTCCAAGAGTAATAAAAGCTTTTTTGTAATTTGTTTGCATTAGATCGACTCTATTAATACGTAAGCTCTTTGCAATATATATAAAGATAAATGTTACATCACCTCGAAGTTAAAGGAAAATAAGACGGGGTGTACCAATATCGCACAGTCTATCTCGTATAAATATAGTTAGCTCTTGAACTAATTTTCTGTAGATATAGTACAACATATTTTCAGTTGTTGTAACATCATTTTCAATATTTCTTAGATATTCAAGAGACGCGGCTCGTCAGATCGATAGTTAGAGATTAATCTCCTCTTTTGATTATTCTGCTTATATTGCACTGAATGATTCTATTGTTACGTTACAAGACTATTTTTTGTTATAGATTTTGTAGAATAACTCGCATCTGTATTTCATCATTCTGGTGTAGGCACCTTCCAGCATGCACCTGAGTCTCCTGGTGAGACTCCAAGTCGGAGATCCATATACAAGCACAGATTCAACTGCTCTGAAGAAATGTCTCTTCAATTCATCTGGTAGCGTTGACTTCCATATTGTTCTAAGACCGTTTATAGCTGCCCAAGCCTTAGCAACGCGAGATTTAATATCTTTTTCAGTGGACACGTTATTGCTGCATCCAATAAAACAACGATACCAACTCTCTCATCAAACATCCAAGAGCGGAGATTGAAGTTTGCTGGTCATTGCTGGAGAAGTAGAGAAGAGCTTGTGAGTAATGTGTTGCTGTGGATACCAAATCATGGTACCACAGCGGTTGGAAAACCTCGGAAGACGTATATACAACAGGTTACAGAAGATACTGGATGCCAAGTTGAAGACCAAAAATCACTAATGGAAAATCGGGAGATGGAGAGAGGTAGTCAGGCTGGCCCGGACAATTAGCCTGACTGGGTGGTGGAATACTTCAACCTCTTGTAACTTTTTTGCTGAACGGTGGATTAAACCAAATTATGTTTTTCTCACGTAGGCGGATTATTTTTTGCTTTGTTTTTTTCTTTTTTGAGCGGATGAGTTGTGTGCTATTGTATTCTTAAAATGCTTTGGGCAACTGTATGACTGTGCTTGTCTACATTTCTGTAAAATGTTGCTTGTGTCCATGCATACAAACGTGCACAAACCCGCACACTCATACATACGCGTATCTATGCGTGTTAGTGCCAGTGTGTGTGTGTGTGTGTGTGTGTGTGTGTGTGTGTGTGTGTGTTTGTGTGTGTGTGTACGTGTATGTGTGTGTGCGTGCGTGTGTAGGTGTGTAGGTATGAGAAAACGCATAGCTTTGTGGCTAGAATGTTGAATTCATGAGAGTAATGTTATGTGGTTCGATTTGTGGATCGCACAGCTCGTTGTTTCCTTGATTAAAAACTTCGTTTTGTGTTGCTTCAGTCCACTCAGCTTAAAACTATCACCAACTGCAGCAACAGTTGCTAGTTGTAAACATGACCAGAGACTGGCCTCGCATTCTGGAGAAGTCTTTTATTCTCAGTCTCTAAATACCACAGAAACTGAGGCAAGCTCTGGCCTAATGAGTTGAATATAATATATTAGGCAGAGATGGAATCCACCAAATTTATTTGCACTAAACACACTTTGCAAGGACCAGTTCTGCAATTATTTATGTCTTACAGTAGCACTGTCTGAGGCAAGTGAACCATGCATCATCGCGGATAAAAGACCATTGTATGGAAATAGTTTGAAGGGCGTCAGTAAATATTTAGAACTAAAATGGCAATTAGTATGAAAGCAACATAATATTATATTATGAAATCCTAGTCATGATTTAAAATATTTTATTAGATACAGAATTAATGAACTTATATGGTCTTTGGTATGCTACACTATTTATATTCAAATAGTAATTGCTAATCCTACACCACCAAATGATTTATCATTTCAGTGGTTTCTTTTCCACTCCGCAATGGTGTACTGCTTACGTACCTGTGACTGTGCTACCGTTTCACATAACACATTGGTGAACTGATCTCCACTAGTGTGCTTAGTGCGAATAATACTGGTGTTTCTCGTCCCTGCCTAATAAATTGTATTCATATGAAGTCTGGAATTCAGATCTGTTATATATTGAGATTAATAAACAGAAATGCAGTATAGAGTATGCAATAGGAAAAACATTCTTAAAACGTAATATGCATATCTATCAATCAACCTATCTAGCAATCTACTTACATACATGCATACATACATATAAATGTACATATATACATATGTACACACACACATACCTATATATATTATAAGTATTCAGAAATTTCTAGAAATATGTAAATTATTTTTAACAGTGAAAATAGATAAAGCTATAAATGATAGTATGTAGAATGTTAGGTTGAAAAAATACCCACCTTGGATGGCGAAAACTGAATGGAAGTATAAAGTACGGAGAAAATTCAAAGGGTTGCTTTGATATAATGCTTGGCGTGTGTGTTATGGTTACAGAAGATGTAGGTTCAAATCTTACGAGCAACCATCAGTTTTTCCAACAATGGATTTTTTAGCCTAATATTTTATATGCTATTATTTATAGTTTAATTTACTTCGAGTTTCACCGTTACTTAAAATACAAGCATATATATGCCTGTGTGCGTGTGAATATCGAGTAAATGTTTAATATAATAATTTGCACAATGAATAAATAAGCAAAACAAATATTAAAAGTTAAAAGAACATCTTCAAATTAAGGATAATAATTAGAAGGATCCTCGGCGCGGTTGGCTTCCTCTCTCAACTGGTGCGGTTGGACACGCCGTTTGGTCTGGGTTGTACAACCTGTTACTCCCCCCCCCCCCGTCTTTTGCTGCTTAGTTCTAGCGCCCTTTTGTTTTCTCTTTCTCGCCTCGGTGAGATAGTTACGGGGTTTCTTCTCGAAAAATTTATCTCTGATACTTTTAATTTTTTCTTTCTTTTCTCATGTAAAACTATGTCGTTAATAAAATGTGATCCTTAGTTATAAAAAAATAAATGTCAAAAAGAAAAAAAAAATTGGAAGAGCAATTTTAAATTCATGATCTACGAATGCAGTATTTTTATTGGACTTCTTGATTTTTCTAATATCGCTTTATTTTATATAGTTTCATGTTGTAATGATCCTTGTATTTTTAAACATGTTCACTGGCGTTACATGTTGTATAAATAAATCGGGTTGTGTTCAAAATATGAAAGAAAGGTTGTCAGCTGAAGACCAAGCATTTTTTCATTTGCTTCGTTTTCATCATTATCCTCGTTGGAGTAAATTTCTGCATCTCGCTTTTCTGGATTAACCGAATATCAACATCTTTATCCTTGATTCTATGGACGTTGCCTATCAAAGTTTCTATTGCGTTCAACTTAATGGAGCTAAAAGACTCCTTCCCAATAGTCGCTGATGTTTTTTGTTCAAGGTCAAGAATCGAACCCACAATCATGAATATACACACACGGATATCTGCTCCGTACGCTTTTATGGATGCATAGAATGTTTTATAAAATTATTTTTATCATTTGAAATTCTGGATAATTTTTCTGGACCATTGTAATTTATGAAGTACCTTTGGACGATAACGAAAAATATTTTTACAAATGAAAGTCACTTTGATTTATGAAGAACTTTACAGTTATCAAAAAGTAAGTCACAAAAGTCTCAAATCGATGATCAAACCAATTTTGAAAAATGCTTTTAACCCATCCATCATTTTGGATCTTATAAAAGAGTCTGACAAATGGATTATTTCCTTCGGTATTCCGCAATGATGAAATTTACCAATCATTTAGCAGTTTCATCCTTTGTTAGCTAGATGTATTTGGACATGTAAGAATTGTCAATTGTTCTTTATTATGCTTGAAATCACTAGCACATGCTTCACTGGAACTTCTCACCGATTCTGTTGCTAATCAATTCCTACAAAGGTCAGCTTCGTCGGTGTTGTACATTTGATCAGCTCTAAGGTTTCATTCTTCGATAAGTTCATCAAATGTCATATTATCCTCCTTTATAGTCGCTTCCCTACGCTCATTGACTTCGCCAGCAATGCCCAATTTCATTCTTTTTGTTTTTTCATAGCATAGCATAAATCTACTCACCCAAACATCTCTGAAACATAATACTGAAATCTCCAAACCTACATTTTCTTTAAAATCCTCAGCACAAATATTGGTCAAACTCCTACGATCATTTCAAAAGAAGCCACTTGTGTGATGTTTTGTCTAAATTTTCATACTTTTCGTCATGAAAACTTTTCCTATTGGTTATTGATATTGCTATTCCCACAACAAATAATATAATTTCAAGGATTTTTAACTCTAAAAGTCGACACTTCAATATATATTCTGTAATTAATGTACTTCTACTTAGTTTTAGTTATACTTTCACTTGGTTTACTTCCTTAACGTTTTAACTGGAGGAGAAAGCGTCTTAACGTTTTAGATGCTAATTCTTCATAAGAAGAATTATATACATATAAAATCTTGTACACACACACACACATCATCATCATCATTATCATCATCATCATCCTCTAATATACATACAGGGGTTGGACAAAATAATGGAAACACCTAGCATCAGAGCATCCTAATTTTGAAATATCTATGAAACCGTCAAAAGTTTGTTTATTTTTATGTTTTTGATTTATTATTAGTGCTTTTTAATATGTTCTGCTAAAATTGCTATTCTTTTCAGATATTATCAGAAATAGGTAATTAGAATTCATTAAAATGACAGATCAATCGGACTTTCAAAGAGGTCAAATTGTTGGTACTTGTATGGCAGGTGCTAGCGTAGCGAAAATAGCCGAAATGTTTGGTGTATCAAGAAGTACTGTCTCGAAAGTAATGACAGCCTTTGAAAAAGAGGGAAAAACCTCCTCGTTGAAACAAAACTTCAGAAGTAAACCAATTAGGACTTTTACGCGAATTGTTAGAAAGGATCACAAAAGTACAGCTCCCAAAATTACTGCAGAGCTTAACGACCACCTCGAGAACTCAGTTTCCACAAAAATTGTTCGTCGGGAGTTGTACAATGCCAGGTTTCACGGGAGGGCTGCAATCAGAAAACCACTACTTTCAAAAGCAAATGTTGCAAAGCGTTTAGAGAGGAGTAAAAACCAACAGAATTGATCCCTAGAGCAGTGGAAGAATGTTATTTTCTCAAACGAGTCATCCTTTACCTTATTTCCGGCCACCGACCGAGTATATATGTGGAGACAGCCAAAAGAAGCATTTGACCCAGATTTCCTTCTTCCAACTGTTAAACATGGAGGAGGATCTGCGACGATCTGGGTGGGGGGATATATCTTGGAAATCCGCCGGCCCAATGGTTTCCCTTAATGACAGAATTAATAGTCAAGACTGTTTAAGCATTTTATCTGATCAAATTCATCCTATGTTTGAGGAACTGTTTGTGGAGGGAAATGCAATCTTTCAGGATGATAATGCACCAATTCACACAACTAAAGTTGTTACTGAATGGCACGAGGAACATTCTAGTGAAGTTGAACATCTTATCTGGCCACCACAGTCCCCAGATCTCAATATTATTGAACATTTATAGTGCATTTAAGAAAAACAAGTTAGGAGTCGATATCCTCCATCATCATCAATACAAGAACTGGAGATTGTTTTAGCTGAAGAATGGACAAAAATTCCTTTGGAAACAATTCAAACTTTGTACGAGTCCATACTTCGTAGAGTTAAAGCTGTAATTACTGCCAAAGGCGGTCCTACCCCATATTAAATAAATTTGTTTGAAATTTTAATGTGTTTCCATTATTTTGTCCAACCCTTGTATATCATATAACATATATATATACGTATACACATATATATGTATTATTTATATATGTGGTGCACATACATATATACGTACATACATACATACATACACACATACATACATACACACATACATACATACATACATACACACATACATACATACATACATACATACATACATATATACATACATCTAAAAATTTGAAAAAAGATCGAAAAAGAAAATGCCTACGCTGAACTATTGAGAAATTTGCAATTATTCTATCCAAATTACAAGTTAAGGTTTATACCTGAAATTATTGGGGCAGTGGGATATGTAACACACTGCTTAAATACCAATCTTGAGAAATTAGGTTTCTCAAAACCAGAGGGGAGAAAGTTGATCCGAAGACTACAGATCCAATCCATCACTGGAAGTTTAAAAGTCTGTAAAATTTTCCAGAAGTTTATCATTCAAATATATATGAGCATGTCTAGATATGCAACTATATACATGAGAATACATATATAAAATAAAACATACAAATTTGCACATATACATACATACATACAAAATACCCTGTTGATGTTGAAATTCCAATGAAGGAGCCTTGGATCTAAATTAGAAACCGGCTCTTTCTCTATTGATAAGAAACTTTGAAATAAAACTGAATAATCACACACACACACACACACACACACACACACACACACACACACACACACACACACACACACACACACACATGCCATGCATGGTGCAACAGAAAAAATCTTCCAGGTTGACAAACGCTTTCAATTGCAAACACATTGTGTGCGGTATTCTAAACCATTATGGCAACTGCAAACAACTATAAAACATCAGCTAAATGAAGACCCCGTTACCACCTCCGTAACTTACCATCACCACAACTATGGTTGTATAAAAATTGGGAGGTTTTTCTACCGCACGCTTTATTAGACCTCGTGATTTACTCCTATGACTTAATTTATTTGTAATGGTTGAAAACGACTGTTGGTCCCCATGTGAATAATCGGTCAAAATGAATGCGGTACCTTAGAGAATTAACTAATCGCTGTATGTATATATGCAGCGATGAGTTGATGCTCTAAGACATCCTCGCTAATTAATTTAGCAATTAGTGTTTCAAGAAATATAATGTAACACAGCAAAGAACATGCGAATTAATTAATTCTGTATTTAATTACATATTAGATACAAATATGTTCTAGTTTAGAATTAATTAATTCATGTGATCTATAGGTTATGAAGTGTTCCTTCCACACTAATTGCCACTTCAGTTCTGATTAGTTGCTGTAATTCTCCAAATCACAAATGCAAATCGCGGTAGTGTAATGCTCCCATATCTGACGTTAGGTACACAATGAATCAGAAAATCAGAAAGCGGACATGTGAACGTGTGCTTGCATATGTGAGAGGTAAATGAATACACGAGGCTACGTATGTACCTATGTATATGCGAATGTGTACAATTGTATGTAAAGATATGCTCTTGTATAGGTGCATGCGTACATATACAGGTATGTGTACTCGCAGATATAAGTATGTATATGTATGGAAGTATGACCCTTTAATTAGATGTATATGTCCATATAATTAGGTACATGTATATATATATATATATAGAAAGAGAGAGAGAGAGAGAGAGAGAGAGATGCAAACATACATACACTCGCACATACATACATACATACATACATACATACATACATACATACATTTGCGTTTGCAATCCAGGAACAGGAAATATCAACCAAATATCTGATGCAGAAACGAGATAGATGCAGAATAAATACCTGATGCAGAAACGACGGCGAGCTGGCAGAAACGTTTGCATGCCAGGCAAAATGCTTAGCGCTATTTCGTCTGCTATTACGTTCTGAGCTCAAATTCCGCCGAGGTCGACTTTGCCTTTCATCCTTTCGGGGTCGATAAATTAAGTACCAGTTACGCACTGGGGTCGATGTAGTCGACTTAATCCCATTGTCTGTCCTTGTTTGTCCCCTCTATGTTTAGCCCCTTGTGGGCAATAAAGAAATAAGAAATAAGAAATAAGAAACGAGATAGAGATGCAGAAAAAGCAGTAAAATGTGACGCCCGATGCAGATTTTGTGGAGTTAGCACCGAAGATATCACCCACGTCACAAGCAGTTGTCTGAAAATGACATCACGGTATAATATACCGATGAGACATGATGTGTAGCTAGGACACTATATAAGGAAATCCGTCGGAAGGATAACCCCGAGGACAAAGAAATAAGAACCCACAGTATGGGAGAAGCCATAGTCACTCATAATAAAAAGGAGTGCTGATGGAATGTCGCAATGAAGACCTCAATAAAATGTAAACACAAAGGACCTGATACAATGATTTGGGATAATGAAAAGAAACTGTGTACAGTTGTGGAAATCATCTGCCCAGCGGATGTTAACATAAAGCTGAAGATCAGTGAAAAAGAGAAATCTGCAGCTACTCTATCCAGATTACAAGTTCGGGTTTATACCTGTAATTATTGGAGCACTGAGGTAAGTAACACACTGCCTAAATACCAATCTTGAGAGATTAGGCTTCTCAAAACCAGAGGGGTGAAGCTGATTCGAAGACTACAGATCCAATCCGTCACTAGAATTGTAAAAATCTGTAAAACTTTCTAGAAGTTTATCATTTAAGTATATATGAGCATGTCTAGACATGCAACTATATGCATGAGAAACCATACATAGAGCAAAACATACAAATCTGCTCGTATATATGCATGCATACATACATACATACATACATACATGCATACATACACATACATACATACATACATACATATACACACACATACATACATACATACATACATACATACATACATACATACATACATACATACAAAACTGCCCTGTTGATGTTGAAATTCCAATGAGGGAATATTAGGTCTAAGTTAGAAATCGTTCTTTTTCTATTGGCAAGAAATCTTGAAATAAAACTGAATAATGACACACATACATATGTGATATTATATGTATACATATATACATACATATGTTGTGTGTGTGTGTGTGTGTGTGTGTGTGTGTGTGTGCGAGGGCAAAACACATCATCCCACGTTCTGACATGTAATACACCGTACACCTTTTCCGACGACTGCGATTTGATGAAAGTAGAGGGCTAATGTACAGTACAAACATTTGATCGCTATAAAACAGTCATTTGTGTAGGTTGTTCAGCAATTGTAGAACCGTTTTTCTCGGACTACCAGTTATGATAGTGTGATGACACAGATGTTCTGATATTCCAAATGAAACAGAATGTCATTTGGATAATGGATCGGTGGCTAACTGCATAATGAAATATGCATGTATGTATGCGTGTATGTATGTATGTATGTATGTATGTATGTATGTATGTATTGTTTGTATGCATATATATGTATACATGTATGTGTATATGTGCATACATATGTATACGTATGAAGAATGTGTATGTATGTATATATATATGTATGCGTGTATATATGAATGCGAGCATGCATTTATGTATATATATATATATATGTATACACACACACACATGCACGTGTGTATATAACGTTAATGTATGTAGTATGCTTGTATGAGTCAACAAGAGACTCCTGAGAGCAAAGGCTTCCAGCTCTCTCTCCCTTTCTCTCTCTCTCTCTCTCTCTCTCTCTCTCTCTCTCTCTCTCTCTGCTTGCAATCTTTCTGTTTCAGCCAACATGGGAGTCTGTACATGGTACCCCATGCAACATCCCTTGTTGCTGATATTATGTTCACACTAGCACATCAAGGAAATCCGTTGGTACCTGTCAGAAAACTGGAAAATCCTGAGCAGGTTTTCGAAGCTTTTACACTCCCTTCTGCTATGTACTAAACTCACACAGTCCTTTAGTGCGTCCGAAATATTATTCCAGTCCCCCACCAATACTAAAGCGCGAGACGTTCTCAAGAATGTTTCTAGACACATGAAAAAATCTGGCCTCCTAGCCCCTTCGCTGCCATTCACGTCCTTACGTATCCATAGTTTGTTATTGAACTTAATTATAGAGTTTCTTGCTGCTTTAATAACTTTAAATTCCTCTCTAGACATACCCGCCTTCTTATGAGCAAACCAAAGTGCTTTGTTTAAAATAATGGGGTTAATTGATGAATAAAAGTTAGATATGTCAAACTGGATAAATTTGGCGTTATGCTTGTTATTAATGTTAAGAAACCATTCAACTACCTCCAAAGAATTGGACCATAAACTAAGTTTTAATTTTTTGACTAAAGTAGGTATGTATTTGTCAAGGATACGTAAGGACACCCCAGAAGGATTTGATGTCCCTATGGGAAGTTCCGATTCAGCACAAATAGCTGATTTAGTCTGCACATACATTCTTTATGAATTAGAAGACCAATTCCCAAATGTTAAGGGTGGTCTATACAGAGACGATTGTTTACTCTATTTAGAGAACACCACAAACCAAAAAATACAAAAAGTTAAAAATAGACTAGCTAGGTTTTTCAGTAGAATGGGCTTTAGTATAGTATTTGAAGATGAAACATCTATAGCTAACTTCTTGGATGTCACTCTAGACCTACACACTAAAACATTCTTCCCTTATCACAAACCCTCCACTAACCTAAAATACATCAGCAAGTTCAGCAATCATCCAAATTCGGTAACAAGAAATTTAGTTAAGAACATTTCACTTAGACTATCCAATCTATCTACAAACGAAAATATTTTCAATAAGGAGGCTGAGTTTTACAACTCAGCTTTATTAAAAGCAGGTTATAGAGAAAAAGTTAACTATGTATATTCTACTTATGAAACCGATTTGAGTAATAATTATAATAGTAATAATAATATAGATTTTAATTTAAACAATAACAACAAATACAATTATAATTTCCATCATAAATTCTTTAACGATAATAACCAGCTAAACATTTATTCACGAAATAGGGGAAGTAACCGTCAGTTTAAACCCTTTATCAATGATAATAATAAACTAAAACTATTTATAAATAATACTAGAATCTAATAAAAATGTCTGGATAATACTACCTTTTAGCAAAAGTGTAAAATCAAACTTGGTATCCCAGTTCCAAAACGCTATTTATAAGAATTTTCCAAAACATTCTCATTAGTTCCCAGTCATAAATACACACAGGGTTAGATTCGGTTTTTCTAAGACGAAGAACATCTCACAGATAATATCTGCACATAATATGAGGCTTTTACATCCGCTAGAGAGTTCCAACAGTAATAACATTAAGCCAGACATTATTAACCCTTACCATAATAACAATAATAGCACTAATAATAATATAAGGAACAATAATTATAACACGATACATAATAGTAATAGTCACAACAACAAAATCATTATTTCTGAAGTTAATAGCAAAAGAATTAGTTTTTTAAGTGATAATGCCAAACTTAAAAACACTATTTATCAATGCCAAGTTAGTACTCCTGCAAATATTTACTTTTATGTTGGATCTTCCTCTTCACCATTATCCACCAGAATATCTAATCATTTCTCAACCTTTAGAGATAGAAACAAACGTAATACCACGAACCTTAGCAAACTAATTTGGGAACTTAAAGATAATAACATTAAATTTAAACTAGACTGGCTAATTCTTTCTATTTCTAGGCCATATGAAAAGGGTGGAAAATTCTGCTCATTATGTAATAACGAAATGTACTTTATTTTATTTTCAAAGAATAAACTGGTAAACACGTTCATAGAAAACTCTATGTAAACATTGGCAGCAACATGTATTTTCAGCATTTAAATAACAATCACTTTTTTATAAAACGCTATCGCATTAATCCGTAATACATGATTTCCTCAAATAGTTCTAGTAAAACATATCATTAACTCCCTCATATGTTAGAAGA
>NC_142934.1:27370146-27387646 GCF_046866305.1 Octopus bimaculoides
TTCTTCCCAGAAACAACAGTATACAGTATATATATATATATATATATACGACAGACTTCTTTCAGTTTCCACCAAACAAATCCACTCACAATGCTTTGGTCAGTTCGGGGCTATAGCAAAAGACACTTGCTCAAGGCCATGCATTGAGACTGAACTCCAAACCCTGTGGTTGCGAAGTAAGCTTCTTACTACACAGCCACGCTTACTCTTGCACATATCTGTGTGTGTGTGTGTAGAATTATAATTGTCACTAAATGTGACTAGGGTGTCAAAAAACAAATACATTGCTAGAAATAAAAGCTAAAATGCCCTAAAGCTGTAGTTACCGCACATGAATGAAAACATACACTAACAGGGACCATAATTGTCGGAAAATACCGACCGAGAATTCTTAGACTGACGCGATAGTTTCGCCAATTTTTGTTGCCATCATCAGTTAAGCCAGCTCGGTGTTCAGCTATTTCCGGATCTATTTCTCTATTAGCATATATGTTTTCGCCATCCAAATTAATAGATGAATTAACGATTCGCTAATGTGTATACACAAAATTAATGTAAACAGCAGGTTGCAATGTTTCACCGAAAAGGCAATAGAAATTGCCGAAAGTGACGCGTCAGTCTAAGAATTCTCGGTCGGTATTTTTCGAACAATTATGGTACCTGTTAGTATATGCTTTCATTCATGTGCGTTAACTATAGCTTGAGGGCATTTTAGCTCTTATTTTTAGCAATGTATTTGTTTTTTTAACACCCTAGTCATATTTAGTGATAATTATAATTCTCCTTTTTGGTGAAACATTGCAACCTACTGCTTACATTAATTTACACACACACACACACGCACGCACACACACACACACACACACACACACACACACACACACAAGGGTGAGCAAAATTAGGTATACATTTGCGTAATATGAGTGGCTCAAACATTTACTCATAATCTGCTGAAATTAAAGAAAAGTGGGCTTCCAATCAACTAGACATCTCCCACAGATCCCTAAGTCGACTTATGAAGAGAACATTCCACTCATTTTAAGCAACTGTATATCTACTTTTGCCTACGCCTGTATAAACACACACACACACATGTACATGTATACAAATTATACTTGTTGATATGTTTTATGGCATGCATATTTGTGTGTGAGTGTGTGTGTATGTGTGTATATGTGTGAGTGTTTGTGAGCGTGTGTGTGTGTGTGTGTGTGTGTGTGTGTGTGTGTGTGTGTGTGTGTGCAGAAAGAGGGTGAGAGATAAAGAGAATAAAGAGAAAGCGAGTTGTCTATAAATCAGAAAGTGTAAGGGTTCATATATCGGTTAATAGAGTGGAGTATATTAATATTTATAAAATACAATATTATATTCTCATATCAGTCGCTTTGCCAATCTGCTTCAAACCAGGAGCTGAGATAACACCGATAATCATCAGAAGCATCTCGATTCCTGGTATGAAATTGATTGGTAAAGTGGCTGATATGACAATATAATATTGAATTTTATTAATGACATGTACCAGTGTGAGTCTGTGTGAGTGTATGCGTGTGTTATCAGTGTGTGCATGTGTGTGCGTATGCGTTCATGACTGTGTATGCTTATCTATATATCTTGCAATCTATAACTTTTATCTTTTGTTTTATCTGTCACTTGTTTCAGTCTTTAGACGGTGGCCATGCTGGGGCACCACCTTGAAGAATTTTAGTCGAACGAATCGACACCAGTACTTATTTTTATTTTAAGCCTGGTACTTATTTCATCGCTTTCTTTTGTCGAATCGCTAAGTTATGCGGACGTAAACACACCAACACTAGTTGTCAGGCAGTGTAGGGACAAACACAGATTTCACCTGCTTTCTGCTCCTCGTAGTGAGTTTCCGCTCACTATATATATATATATATATATATATATATATATATATATATATATATATATATATATATATATATATATATTCGATTAGTGGTTGTGTTAGCCTCATGTAGGGATGGTTTCATCCAAGGAAATACTGGTTCAATACCTAGTATTTTGGGGGGAATTAATTTCCTTAAAATAATAGGTATAGATATAAAAACATATAGTTCATATTCATATAATAGAAAAAGGAAAACGGAGATTAGGAAGTTAATAATTGTTTATTATTCATACCAAATTAATCATCTTCACTTATAGCTGTTTCACTTAATACCCGGTAAATATTAAGTAAATATTAAATTTGTTTTTATGACCTGAGCATAATATCTTCAGAGGGAAAAAAGTATACCCTTGGATGATTTATATGTGTTTATGGATTCATTGTAGCAGACTCTTTTCTTCTTTTACACACACACACACACACACACACACACACATTTTTACTTGTTTCACTCATTTGACTGCGGCTATGGTGGAGCACCGCCTTAAAGGGTTTTAGTTGAAGAAATCGACCTCAGAACTTATTCTTTGTAAGCCTAATACTTATTCTATCGGTCACTGTGCCGAACCGCTAGATTACAGGGACGTAAACACACCAGCATCGGTGGTCAAGCGATGGGGGAGGGACAAACACTGACACAAAAACGCACACACATACATACATACACACACACACACACGCACATATATATATACATACATACATACCTACATACATACACGACGGACTTCTTTCAGTTTCCCGTTGTTCGGAAGCAAACTTCTTCCCACACACCCAGTATATATATATATATATATATATATATATATATATATATATATATATATATATATATATATATATATATATATAATTTTATTATATGCATTTATTTTCTCTAGGCTAATAATTAACTCGGACAAAATAAATTGGTTAATAGATACCAGGATAGCAAAGATCACAAAATGACTGTGGTGTAACTCCTGTTTATGAGGTAGAAACTCCTTGTTATTTTGGGTACTTGAGAAAAAAAAATTTAGTAAATGGAGTAAAACGCATATGTTAAATGGATTCTTTTATTTCCAGCATATGTTTCGAAGATTACAAATTATACCTTCCATAGGAATAGATGATGTTGATAAGGATGTAATCTTCTCTTCAGGGAAATGCATGGGAACCAGCTTAACCGTAAGACATTTTAACCGAATATCTATCCCATGCATTTCCCTGAAGAGAAGATTACATCCTTATCAACCTCACCTATTCCTATGGAAGGTATAATTTGTAATCTTCGAAACATATGTTGGAAATAAAAGAATCCATTTAACATATGCGTTTTATTCCATTTACTAAATTTATATATATATATATATATATATATGTTGTTATATTTGGGGATGGTCTCATATTTTTGCGAACTAACCACACGCACAATATACTTGGACTGCACTTCAGCTTTATTATTATTATTATCCTAGTGTTCTTTGACTGAAATCTTTCGTCATACATCCTGTGACCTCTTCAGCGACTGAAGTGAAGACCGCGTATACGGTGCGTGTGGCTAATTGACAAAAATATGAGCATCCTCAAATACAACAATATCTGTTTCATATCAGGAGTTTTGCAAAACAAATACATAAACATGTATGCATATAGATAGATAGATAGATAGATAGATAGATAGATAGATAGATAGGCATGCATACATGTCCGTGTGTGTGTGTGTGTGTGTGTGTGTGTGTGTGTGTGTGTGTGTGTGTGTGTGTGTGTGTGTGTGTGTAGATATGCACACTATGTATATATATATATCTTCACGAAAACACTTTCAGACGCTAAGTGTACTCCAGAAGTAGTTTAATAGTCACCTGTAATTAAAGTGAATAGTATTTAAATTTTAATTATCAAACAGTAATCAAAGCGTATCTCAGCTAATAAATTTCATTGATTTGTTGCAGAATAACCATTATTCATTAATCTGATTTGATTTTTCAAAAGCTGCTCCGGAAAGAAGGCGTGGCATTATGTGTTGTCATTGAGCATATAATTGTTCCGTCATTGTGCTTTTCATATTGCATTCATTGTACCTCTAATAGTTCTGTCCTTGTTCATCGAACAGTACTGTCACTGTGCACCTTCTATTGCTATCATATTGCACCTAATAGTAATATTGCATCTATACTGGTGTCATTGTGCATCTTATAGTACTGTCATTCTGCATCTAATAGTGCTGTCGTTGTCAATCGAAGTGCTGCTTTTACAGTACATTGTGCATCTAATAACGGTGTTATCGTACATCAGATCATTCTGTTCTTTTTACTCTTATTATGCATAATGTTAATATGCACATAGTATTTTTCTGACAAGGTATAATGAATATTATTGTGCAGCAACTATTAACACCCATTTTGTATATTATTACTGTTCATTTATTGAGGCTTTTATTATGAATAATGCGAGTGTGCATTTAATGCAAGTGTTATTATGCATGCTCCCGTTGTTGTATATACTGTTGTTGTGGTGGTTTATTAAGCATATCATTATTGTGCATCCAATGCAGATGTTATGTGTATTGTTAATGTGCAACTTGTGCTGCTACTCTGCATTTATAAGACAAACAAAACAGAAAAACCACTTAGAATATGGAATTTGTGATGCAACCAGTGTTAATGACCTTGCCAAACAGCTTCATGAGACATTCCTGTCTCTGAAAGAACCAAATGTTTTGTTGTATATGGAAACTCAAATTCACTTATAAAACTTTTAATACATGCGATGACTTACATCATCATCATCATCATCATCGTCGTCGTCGTCGTCATCATTTTAACCTCCACTTTTCCATGATTCGGATGGAGTTCATTAAAGCAGATTTTCTACGGTCAGATGCCCTTCCTGCCGCCGACCCTCATCTGTTTCCGGGCAAAAGTAATATTTCACCATGGCCAGAGAGGTTACGTTCAAAGAATATTAGAAATTAATGTATGATAGTGGCACTCATTTACAACTATCATGTGATGTGAAGACAGGGAGTGACAAAGATACACACACACACACACACACACAGACACACACACACGCACATACACACACACGCACATACACACACAAGACATACAGTATATATATATATATATATATATATATATATATATATATATATATATATAAATTAGAAAATGGAGGATAATATGCTGAACCCAACCACTTGCAGACAGTGTATCCCGCCGAATTCATCAACTTAATTCATAGCTAAAGTGACAAAAAAAGAAAAAACCCAAAGTACAGGTATTCATGACAAACCATGCCATTTCGCCAACCGGGTCCACATACAGAAGTACAAAGTACATAAGAAATTAGAGAATGAACAGAAGTTTAATCTTACAGCTGTTTCGGCCCAGCCCTAGCATGCCCCCATTCCATCCGAACAGTTCCTGCCGGAGCGATTATCGGATGACATGTTGAAATGGGGTTACATGCCCGAACCGCCAGGCCTCTTCAGAGATTCACAAAGGACCCCATACAAATATATATATATAGGGAGAATTCACAAAAAAAAACAACAAAAAACAAATCCACTCACAAGGTTTTGGGTGGGCCGAGATTCATAATAGAAGACACTTGTCCAAGACATCCATAGTAGAAATGAACCCTAAATTGCGTGGTTAGGAAGCAAACTTCTTAACTACACACGCCCACGCCTCTACCTACATATTCTTTGTTAATACATTTCGGCAGATTCAAACCTGAATATGCTAATCGCTGTTGTATTTCATTACTAGAGAATAACTTCTCCTTTCAGACGATGAGTGTTTGTAACACACTTGAATCATTGAGGTAAGAGGACTGCGGTTTTCGTCCTGGTTGTGTCCCTTCAGTGAAAACTATTCCCAAATCAAGTATCTATTTAAGTAAGAATTTTGGCACTTTTTTATAGAAATCAACAAACAAATTATCTGCTGATGTTAACTGATATCTGTCAAACCGGTAATAGATCATCACGTTCACGGGGAACAGCGAATATGAAAAGCCATGATATACGTATGCGTTTTTAATAAATTCCGACAGATAAAAATTTGAATATGGTAATCGCTATTGGATTTCATTTCCGGAGAATAGCGTCTGCAGACGATGTGTGCTTCACAATGCATTCGATTCACTGAGGTGAGGGGACTTTAAGACATCTCGGTGATTCGAACTGGCTGTCTTTTTAGTCAAGTGCTGAGCGATATTTCACTCTTGGTCTGCCAACTGGTAGCACACCCCTCGGAACTTACAGACGATTACTTGAATCCTACAAAGCTGGTTGCCTTTCTTTCAAGTATGTGAAAACCTTTAATATGGACGAATATGTTAATCCTCCCCGCGACCATCCAGAGAGCTATCATTCGTTTATGTGGAACACTTTTTAAAACATATTGATATAGACTCGAGCAATGCGCACATACTGGATGGCAATGTTCCTGACTTAGATAAAGAATGCTGCGAGTTCGAAAAAAAGATAGCAGAAGCTGATGGCATTCAACTTGAGACTTTAAGACATCTCGATGGTTCGAGCTGGCTGTGTCTTTTTAGTCTAGTCTACCGCACCCCTTCTTTAATGCTTGCTTACTATTGAAAGAGTTAAAATGAAATTATATTTAAGCAGGCAAACCACACATTTCCTTACTCGTGTGTGTAAGAAATTATTATCATAAGGGTAGTGGATGGCAAAATCATTGCAACATAGAGAAAAATATGTCGAGGTATTTGTTCTGGCTTCTATGTTGTGAGTTCAAATTTGACCCGCCAAGGTCTGCTTTGCCTTTCACCTTTCAGGGGTTCGATAAAATGAAGTACCCATCAAATACTGAGGTTAATTGCTGGTAAAAATTCTTAAACGGTCAGTAAAATGGGAAAGTGGTGGGGAAAATCAGTTTAGCTTTAGTATAAGACAACGAAAATAACTGAAGAGGAATATTTTCTTCTAAATGACAAAGAATTACCTTCTCAGGTAAATAACGAAGAAAGTGAATGGAACGAAATGAATTAAGATTCATTGTTGTTCGAAAATCAAACAAATAGTTAATAGACAATATTATACATGTCTTTAAGGCAGCGAACTGGCAGAGTCATGAGCACGCCGAGCAAAATAGCGGCATTTCGTTCGACTTTACGTTCTGAGTTCAAATTCTGCTGAGGTCGATTATGCCTTTCATCCTTCCGGGGTTGATAAGATAAGTACCAGTCGAGTACTAGGGTCGATGTTAATTGAATTATTCTCTTCCCAGAACTTGCTGGCCCTGTGCCAAAATTTGAATCCAATATTATCTGGTGTCATGGATTTTTCTGAAGAATTGCAGAAAAACAATTAGGTTCAGAATACAAAACCACATGTAAGAAAACGTACTCAATATATTTGTAGAGTTTATTTATTTGTTCGAACTTGATTGCTTTATTTCACCCCTGCTGGTGGTTTCACACTAGTTGTGACCCTTCAGATAACAAAATGGAAGGATTTTTGTTGGAGGATTCGGAGTATAAAGCTGACCGAAATATTCGTTTTCTTTTTTTATTTGTTGGCTTTAGTCAGAAGATAACGTTTGAAGCGTTTGGTAAGATGAAAATGGCAAGTTGTGAGGAATCTTTATAGAATTGGTCGGTTTACTTGCTGTGAGAGATAGTGCTTGTCAAGAGTATAATGCGGTGCTAAGGGTATCTACTGATATATGACATTTCAGAGTGCTTATGACCAATGTCTGTGTTTAGAGATAGAAATAGTTAACCGGATTGTAGTTGCAATTTTTCATATACACACACATAGACAGAATTCAAGTTTTTTTAAGCTTAACTCATTGAAATATTGCATCAAGATATACTTGCAGTTATATAAAAATTGTACCTTTGTGATCCATTTATATATGGAGTTTTTACACTGTTCCAGCACATAGAAATATTGTCAATTCCTCTATCATTCATTTTCCAGATATACTAAAAGTCGATACCATTTGTCGATCTAAAGATGTGTTTGTGCTGATAAAATAATATTTGTAGAATTGGTTTAACTAACAGGTTGTAATTTATTCATTTGTGTGCGAGTGTGCGAGCGTGTGTCTATGTCCTGTGCGTGTGTGAGTGTGTTGTGATAGAAGTTAGTGGATGGTCATCAAAGAGTTAGGGGATTGTTATGTATGTAGTTGTGGAATAGAAAGTGGTGTCTATGGACGAGTTCTGTAGATAATTTGGGGAAACATGGGTTCTTTAGGGTGAAAATGAATTTATTTATTCCATTTTATGACTACTCCTCTATAATTAAGCTTGCCTAATCTTATTGATGGAATCTGTGAGCTATTGTGGTGAGTTTGCACTTTGGCTTCTAAACCTCCTTTACATCCTAAACATTTTCCAGCTATCTTGTCCTTAAAATCGTTACCTTCGTCTAATTCGTGGAGCTCATTTTCAAAGTACCCAAATCTAGCTTGTTTTAATACTGTCACACGTGTCCATGATTCAAAATAATTGCCGAATTATTGTATAGATAATTAAATCTGTTAACGCGAGTGAAAGCTGATAAGTCATCAGATGCCTCATACTATAGCGATTATTAACAACGATGTTCCAGCAAATGAGCCGTGAGTTGTATTCCCACTAGATTCTATCGTTCTCTTTTGACTATTGACTTTTACTTTAGTTCTGTACATCTGCGCAAATAAGCACTATTAAAAAAGAACTATTTCTATTTACAGTTTAGTTTCAGTTTCCTCATCACTAAAAAGAAATATCTAAATTCAATTATCAAAGAACTACCTATGTACACACACGCGCGCGCATGCACGCACATAAATACGTACATACATACATACATACATACATACATACATACATACATACATACGTACGTACGTACGTGCATGCATGCATACATACATACATACATACATACATACATACATACATACATGCATGCATACATACATACATATGAAAAAGACAGTTTTGTATTTCCATAAAAACCTGAATAGGTTATCTGAAAGTTGTTACTTTGAGTAGAAAAATATTGGAATAAAAAAGATGTAGCGATCGATTGTGTTGTAATATAAAAAAGCAGATTCAAAACAATGAAAAGCAAAATGTAAATAAATATGCATGCTTGGAATTGAAAACAATTACAGATTTATCGGATATGTGTATAAAGTTCTTTATGCTTGTGCTGATATTTGTATGGGTCTAGAAGAATTACTGAAAATAGTATTAGTAATTAAACTGTTTGTTTAGTTCAATTTCAGACAGTCTAATCGTTGTGTTGCTTAGAATTTGAGAGGTGCTATGTTGGGTTTGCAATTTTGTTACTAAGCCCACTTTATATCCTAAATATTTTTCCAAGTTACTCTAAAGACGTGATCTTCAGCAATTAGATCCAGTATAACAAGAGCCTAAGCTATGATATTAGGTTGGCAATTTTAATGGAGAATCAAGTTATCGGAGAAAGATCTGCTATGGTTATATAATCTTGTGCAGTTGGTGATCTTGGATATAGGGAATAATTAGTGCATTGTTTACATCTTAGATATTACTTAACAAATTTAAATTTCTTATGATTTTTGAAAAGCAGTTGTCTTTCATTGACATTCATATTGGTTTATATGAGTAGTCTACGCGCGCGCACACACGTGCACACACATACACACACACACAAATATACGATCACACAAAACTGTTTTAAATACCGTCTTGTTAAAATTTTTAATATTTAATCGATGTACATTACATTTTAAGCATTGAACAATATATGTTTATAAAGACTAATTCGAGATCATCTAATATATATATATATATATATATATATATATATATATATATATATATATATATATATATATATATATATATATATATATATATATATATATACATTCATGCATCCATATGTATGTACTTACACACCACACACACTCTCACATACACACGATTATGCGTCTAGAGAAAGAAAAAGACTCATGAATAAATTATAGTTAATATTTATGCATGTGTACATATATGTGTGTGCATCTGTGTGTTTGTGTGTGCCTGTCAGTGTGTGTACAGGTGTAGCCTATGACTTCAAGCACATCATTAGTCATTTTGTTAATCCACCATTAATCAGAAAGTTGTTGTAGTGATGATTACATTTATTTATATTTTTACCATGACCATTATCATCTTCATCGTCATCATAATGTCTATTATATTTTATTTTTATTTTTCTACGCTCCCTCGGTGTGTATGGCATGACGTCAAGCTTCTCGATCTGAAGAGCATGCGATGTATGGAAGTGTAAAGGCAACGCTATCACACCAATTGAATGTAATGCATACGAACTTGAGTACAGCTGTGTGAGAATGCACTAAAAACGAATTGGTGATGAGAAGAATAGTAATGACTTAATTGTGAGATATTCTCACAGTCGACAGGGAAAAGCGTATTGGAGACACATAGTCTACAATATCTAGAAGAGAAAGTACAGCAATGGGTTACAAGGCGGGCGGAAATGAACGGTAGTTTAGTCGTGCAAAGATTTTTGAAGTTCACTTTAAAAAAAAATTAGGGGAGCTCAGAGAGTAGTCTGTTAGGAAACTTCCCTGACGTAATGGATCGTATAAATCATTGGAATCTCTGAAGAAATATTTTACCTGATGCTTCAGCTAAGCTTAGTAAACTAAAGCATATATATATATATGTGTGTGTGTAGGTCTATTTGAATCTGTATATATATATATATATATATATATATATATATATATATATATATATATATATATATATATATATATATATATATATATATATATACATAAAATTTAAAATTTAAAAAAGAGTTTTGACGCTGATATCCATTATTATTGAAATTTATTCCTATGTCAACATTTCTGTATAAGGCTGTATTTAACTGTCAAATTCAAGTCAAATATATAATTTACCTCACACATCTTCAGGGTAAAAGGTAAAGAACAAAGACATCGTCTCTAAGTCTAGTTCATATTCAAATTTCTCCTTAAATAACTCCTTAAATATGTGCCAGTCACACATAAAGGAGGAAAGTGACTTTATGGCATTCAAACGATCCCTAGATGATTATCCCCAACAAATACCAGATAAGCCACACACACCCAGATACGTCTCTGAAAACAATAACCCTCTGCTTGAATGGGCTACGGTTCCCCAGAGCTGACTGTGTATCTCTTCCAGGTGGTGCTATTAAATTAGACATGGCCTGAGTCAACTTCGGCTGAAACTTATCTAAGTAATCTAATCTATGCTTAACCTATTAATCAAAGCATGGTCTTAAGTATAAAAAAAAAATTATGAAAGATTTATATAGAACTGCATTCAGATTATATTTCTAAGCTATTGTGTTTAGACCTGGTTTCTATCCTCAAACTGTTCCGTTTTGTAGATGCATTTTTTTAATAAAGAACTCTGAAATTGGAAAAATCAAAAATCTGCAACAATTTCGGTCCCATGAGTATCGGATAATGGATTATCAACAATGTAAAGAAACTGATTGTGGTGATCGTAGTTTTGACGGTGATTGTGGTGAAAACAGAGACAGTGTTGATGATGACGATGGTCGAGATAAGTATGGGAGGAGGATAAAATAGTATCGGTGGTTATAATGGCGACAGGAGCGGTGTGATGTGTGATGCTGAGGTGATGGTGGTAATAATGGTGTTGATGATAGTGTTAGTTGTGTGATGGTGGTATTGTAGTGGTTATACTGGTTGTGGTGGTGAAAGTGACTGTCAAGCTAACCATCATGATAACGTTGATGGCGGTGTATGTAGTTGAAGTGGAAGCAAAAACAATGCTGCTGATGATGCTGGTGGTTGTGAACTGCTTCAGATAATTCTGTTTTTAAAGGTTTTTTTTATGTGTTTCAGCCCAAAGGTTGTGGCTATGCTGGTGCACCAATGATTTTTGTAAATTTTTAAGCGATATTTTGCAGAATCTCGTCAGGAACATATTTTTCTGAAGGACTTTTGTTTTTAGAAGGAGAAAAGGCCAGCAATAACGATAACTGAGGTAGGAAGGCAAAAGGGTAGAGAATGAAGGAAAGAGAGAAAGAGAGAAAGTTTGTCGTTCTGTATGGTTGGCTTCCATGCAAGGAACGGTCATCAGCCGTTCCAGTTGGTTGATTCAATTAAAAAGTCATTTTGTTGTATTTGCTGAAGTTCGGTTTTGATCGGAGGTAAAATTTCATTGGTCTAGAGTTAGATGACGTAGGCAACTGGTGCTTGTATGGTGTTTGTAAACATTGAAACTTTTAAACATATTTTTCTAATTCATAATTTAAAATTTTTACCATTGATAAACAAAAAATATTGTTAAAACTAGTCCTGGTATGTATGTAAATAAATTGATTTCAAAACAATTACAAGCTTTTCAAATTTAGGTGCATTATCAACAACAAATTTTCCTATATATATATATATATATATATATATATAGTTATGTATCTATATGTACATGTAGATGAACGTATATACATACATGTACATATATATGCATATACTCATATATTGTTTACATATATATATATGTATATATATATATATATATATATATATATATATATATATATATATATATATATATATATATATATATATATAATAGATAGATAGATAGATAGATAGATAGATAGATAGATAGAAACTCTCAGCCCTTGAGTCTCACTCTGTTACTTCTGCCAAATGCATACATACATAAATACATAAATACATACATACAGGCATACATACATACAAATATACATACATACATACATGCATACATACACACATATACATACATACATACGTATGTATGTGTGTGTTATCATTGCCATTCCCACAGGGCTGTATATATATATATATATATATATATATATATATATATATATATATATATATATATATAATAACTGCACGTGGACTGTGTGTGTATATATATATATATATATATATAATAACTACACGTGGACTGTTGGCGATTTTTTGCCCCTTCTTCCTTTTCTTTTGAACTTATCTTTGTCTCCTGTTTCGAAGAAGAGCCTTGCTCAAAACGTAAAACAACCACTCTTTCTTTCCTTCTCTGAGCGTCTTATTATTACTTTGCATGTATCACGTCCTCGAATAGTTTTTTCCTGTTGTCTTTTTACCTCCGCTTTTAAAAAAATTAATTATATATATATATATATATATATATATATATATATATACGATGAGCTTCTTTCAGCTTCCGTCCACCAAATCTACTCACAAGACTTTGGTTGTCCCGAGGCTATAGTAGAAGATACTTGCCCAAAATAATACGCAATGGGACTAAACCCAGAACCATGCGATTGGGAAGCAAGCTTCTTACCGTACAGTCAGCCGCGAAAGAGACTGATAGAATAAGTATCCGGCTTAGAAAGTTCTGACGTAGGTTTGTTTGATTAAACCTTCGAAGGTGGTGTTTTCCAGGCTTATTTAAGATTTATTGCTTAACCATGAACTGTCAACTTTAAGCACTTTCAAGTTCATTATTCTTCATTAGGTGTAGGGTCTGCTTTTGTTCTCATCGATAAACTAGTTAATTGATAAATTGACGGTCAGACACGTGGAGGTAATTATCTTTACTGCCGCAGAGACACTAAATATGTATTTCCACGCGTCTAATTCTCTTTCGCGGTTAAGGGTAATGAATTGTGCTTTGCACTCTTCGTAACTTTAACCTTGAAACGTGTGTGTGTGTATGTGTGTGTGTGTGTGTGTGTGTGTGTGTGTGAGGAAGTTTGTGTATGCACGTGTGTCTGTGTGTCTGCATATGTGTGTATGCATGTGTCCGTTTGTCCGTGTGAGAGAGAGAATTTTTATATTGTGTGTGTGTGTGTGTTTGTGCGCGCGAGAGTACGTGTGTGTGTGTGTGTGCGTGTGCGAACGTGTCCGCGTATCTGTGTGTGTGTGTTTGTGTGTGAGGGGAAGGTGTGCGCGTGTGTGTGCGCGCGGGCTTGTGCGTGTGTGAGTGTGCGTCTGTTTGTGCTGTGCGTGCATATGTGAGTGTGTGAGTGGATGTATGTGTGAGTTTTTGTTTGCGCCCGAGTGAGTGTAAATGTCTGTGTGTATGTAAGTATATGTGTGTGCTTGTGTGTGTGTGTGTGTGTGTGCGTGTGCGTGCGTGCATTTGCCTACCTATGACCTGAGTACGTGTGTTATATTATATATTAATCTGTACTGAAACACCGCAATTAGTGTTACTTTCTCGCGACAATATTTATATATTCTGACCTGTAACTGTTGTTTTGTTCGCGCGGTATACATTTCTCAGCAATGGCAAGTTCACTTAAAACATTAGTTTTTAAAGATATTCACTGCAGGCTGTAAAGGTGATTTATTTTCTGATTACATTGGATATCAGCGATGAGCACATATCGCTTCTCTGTTATTCTGGCAAGATGACATGCATTCTCTTAGGGTAGAGCCATATTCTAAGATGTAGATAAATCCTCATTAAACACCACCTTTATAAAAATTTAAAACTCTTGTTGTTGTTGCTTTGTTATCTTATAGTTTACTATTAATCACATGTAACTGCATCGACTTGCTACCTGTTCCATACGTGTACGTATGTATACATACATAGATGGCATATGTGTGTGTGTGTGTGTATGCGAGTATATACACAAATGGCTCTGAGGAAGCTATAAGATGCTGCACTAACACTCAGCACCAGGTGTGCAGTTACATATAGCAGAATTAGTTATAAGGTAATGAAACTGATTGCGTAACTCCTCCTCTTCTTTTGCCATTTTTTTAATATACATACACATTAACACACACACACACACGCATACATATATGTACGCATATATATATATATATATATATATATATATATATATATATATATGAACACACATCATTTTGTATTATACTACAACAGTGTTATTTGTTCATAGAAAAGTATCAAAGAATGCAAACACAAGAAATACACAATGTAGTGTAAGAAACAGTTGCAGAACTTACATAAAAACTTATTGTAGACTGTGGCTCCTCAATGCTGTTTGCTGAGGTAGCAGTTCTAGTTGCGGGAGTTGTTTTTTTTTTTTTTTTATGATAAAAATGATAAGCTTTGTCTGAATTATTTGTTTCTTTTTCTCTTCATGAATTTCACGATACTAACGAAACACATCGTGTGCCATCCGTTCAATCCTAGCAAATCGTTCGATGTTTGGGTTCATTGCTTCAAAGTATGAAAGAAGTTTATTCAGTTGAAATAAACCTTCTGATAATTCTTTTGTAGTGAAACCCCTTTCTGGCACCTCCTCTTCTTTCTCCACTTACCTCTTATTTTCTTCCACGTATTCTTTTTTCAATTCAGTTAGCTCTTCATTTGTAAGTTCTTCGGATTCTTGGTCTAGCAAATTTTCTATATCTTCAACTTCACACTCCAAAGAAAGGTCTTTAGTCAGTTTTACTATTTTCCCGCGGATCATTTCAAGTTCATGTTCCTGTTAAATCCATCAAGAGTGTCAACAAAGCGTTTTCCAACACAAATTTTCCAGACGCCTTTCATACATTTCTTTGTCACAGCCTCCCAAGCGGTAGCGATATTCTTGATACACGTCAGAATATTGCACTTTTTCCAAAATTCTCGCATAGTGATAGTTTTTGGTCGGTGACTATGGCTTGAGCGAAGGTGGTTCGAAGATAGTTAGTCTTCAGTGTAGCAATCGAACCTTCATCCATTGGCTGGATGAGTGGAGTCGTGTTCAACCGAAAAACTCCACTTTCACGTCGAGATGAAGATGCGATAGATGAGATGGATGTCCAGGCGCATTATCCAGAAGCAATAAAATCTTGAAAGGAATTCCTCTCTCCAAACAATATCCACGAACTTCAGGAATAAAACAATTCAGAAACCAGTCTTCAAACACTCCTCGTGTCATTCATGCTTTAAACTGAGAACAAAAGCAGACGGGTTATGTGTGCTTATCTACATCCTTGAACGCACGCGAGTTTTCTGAGTGGTAAATTAAGAAAGCTTTCAGTGTAAACCCTGCAATGTTCCCGCCAAGCAGTAGAGTCAGCCTGTCCTTAAATGCTTTAAATCCAGGCATGCATTTGGCTTCTTCGTTGATGTAAATTCGTATTGGCATGCATTTCCAAAATACTCCTGTTTCATCCACATTAAAAATCTGTTCTGCAAGATAGTTTTCATCCGTAATTATTTCGTTCAAATAGCTAACAAACTTACCAGCTGCTTCCTCATCTGCACTCGCCGCTTCTCCAGTCGCTCAAACGTTATGAAGTTGGAATTTTTCTTTAAATCTTTTGAACCAGTCAGTACTTGCTAAAGATTCTTGACTGTATTCTTCTCCGGAACGCTTCTTTAGAGACTTCTGGCCTTCGACTGCACAGTAAACAGACTTGACGGTGTTCGTTTTTAGATCTGATCTTCAACCCAAATTTGTAGCAATTTTTCCCTTTTATGGATAGGCCCAGTTCGCTTTGTTATAACTGTAGATCGCATGGGTGCTGAACCTTTCACAGCTTCACGAATCCTTCAGAATTGGCGAAACTAGTCACCCACCCAAACCCTAAAAAATTTCAGGCCTTATCCCTGTAGTTGAAGGGATATTTCAGGTACAGAATCTTCACATTTTGCAATAGGTTGGCATAGCAGTTTTCCTTTGCCCCATCTTTAACGTTATATCAACTTCTGTTGAACAACTGATTTCTACTACTGCACATACTTTCTATTTTCTCTGTCCCAGATCATTATGTCTAGTCTGTTGTGCATACCACATCTTACAAAGGTCTTCACAAGAACAATCCACCAGTATTCTTTCATATTATGGGTGAGTATTCCCTCTACATCACTGTAACTCCTTGTATTTTGATCTTCAAGATTATCCTTTCTATAAATTACATTGTTTTAGTGTTTGGGTTACTCCATGATGCTTCATAGTCACATTGTACTGTGATGATAGCTACTTATGATGTGGGTCGTATCACCTAAACCTACAAAATCTGCATCGGTTGTCATGTATAAATATTTTACGTTAATTCTTGTCCCTTTTATAGATCAGGTATTTAGTTGTCATTTCCTGTTCATGGATTGCAAAAGCAAATACTTCAAAGTGATACCTGTTATAACGGACTATTCCATTTATCCATGTTCGTGTCACTTAGAAATTTTCATGTAACTTAGCCATGCTTCATTTTCTACTGGGGATGGTACTTGATCCAAGAAGTTACTCCAGTTAGCCATGTTATTGTCAATTGGAATTGTTGGTCCAGACAAACTATACCGTACATGACGTTCGAATGTTCCCAAGCTACGCGACTTCCTTGGATCTATGACTCTGATAATGAATCAAGGTGACATACCCCGGAGAACTTTTCCAACTCTCAAAATGTTATTTGCTTCATAAATGTTAACTTGGTCCATAAATGCATTTCGATAAGCGACAATTAGCAGATGTCGAAGAGATACGATGAGGCACTTAAAGCCTGTTTGAATCGATGTTAAAACTCTGTCTCCTTGTTTTGTTTAGACAGATCTGGTGTGCAAATTTCTAATGGTAGTTATTATTTTTCGGGTTTATCATCAAGAGTTCGGATTTCATCC
>NC_142934.1:27392646-27395146 GCF_046866305.1 Octopus bimaculoides
GACATAAGTACGCCAATACCAACCAATCAGAGTGGTGGACACAACAGGGTCCAAAGATGCGGCCGAAGGCTAGCTGTTATCTGCTACGTCCGCATTTAGGTATTTATAACAAAGGGAGAGAGAAGCTTTTCACTACACACCCTTTTAGCCACCCTGCTAGGTGATTGTGCACGGCAGGTTGTGAAGAGGTAGTAGAAGAACTCAACTGAGTCAACAATGCTTCTTACATTGATGCTGAGCGGAGGAAATTTACAAGATCAGTGGTCAGGATAATCAAGTTATATCAAGAGAGTAACTGCAACGCATCCACAAGGGTTGGTGTCCATGGCTGTATAATCAGTTAATGACAGATTCACAATGACACAAACTTCCAATTCAAATTCATAATAATGGAATTGGATGGCAACAGAGAGTCATGGGAATCTGCGAAAGCAGCGAATAAAACATTCCTTGTCTAAGAGAAGGCATTTTCGTTTTGAATTTTGAATTGATACCGAACTCTGGAAGGATCGTTCGTACATAAGCTACATTGGTACCGAGCGGACCATGGACTTAGGAGTATTAGTTCACGTTGCAACCCAGAGTTAAAATTTTTTTTCTATAATTTTTTTTTTTTAATCATACTTCTTCATAGGAACATTTTCAGCGCTGCTTCAATTACTTTTATCTAATTTTCCGAATCTGTAATCCATGCGAGGGATGGGCGATTAAAAGATTTACCAACATTCAAACGTTTCTTCACGAGGAATTGTCTCTCTCTATGGCAACAATGTGTTCTTGTTATTGTCATTGTTGTTGCCTTGGTTGTAGTTCGTGCTTATCGTCATTATTGTTGTTGTTATCATTGTTGATGTCATTGTCCTCTTCGTCGTTATCGTTGTTGTTGTTGTTGTCGCTGTGGATGTTGTGCTCATCACTGTTGTGCCCGTGGCTATTATTGTCGTTTTCGTCTTTATCGTTCTTGTGCTTCTACTGTCGTCGTCGTCGTCGTCGTAGTAGTAGTAGTAGTAGTAGTAGTAGTAGTAGTAGTAGTAGTAGTAGTAGTAGTAGTAGTAGTAGTAGTTGCTGTCGTGGTCGTGGTCGTCATCACCGTAGTGATTGTTGTTCTCATCGTTATTGCTGTTGTTATTGTTGTTGTCGTCGTTTCAAATGTATTTCTTGTTGTCTTTTAATGTCTGCGAGGAGCGTTAGAGTTGACAGTTTGCGGTGTTTCTTTCTATAGAAACTCTTGTTTTTTTTTTCCATGGGGGAGATGATTTGTCAGAAAGTCTTAGACCAATCTTCTCCTTGTTGATTAAATTCACTCGCCTCGCAGGTACTTTTGACAACGTCAATATCCAAGAACAGACATTCTGTACCTTTGGGTTTCAACTTGGAAAATCTCTTAAACAATTAAATTCTAATGATGTTATTTGAGAAATGAATACGTCTCTCTCTCTCTCTCTCTCTCTGTATATTTCTGCTGCTTTTAAATAAAGCACATTACTCTACCTCTGGTATTTGAGTACTCTTTTTTCCACTTTGTTTCACATTTATGTGCTTACTCCGGTGTAACCCGCTCCTTTTTTAGAAAGTTCGAGCGTCTCTACACAAGTAGGAAACAGAAACAGCTGAAAAAGATGGAAGTTTACCCATTGGATTTTTCTCTATCCCTGCACAGAAACAATATCTCAAAAGTCTTATAGAAAAAACGAAGAGTTTATTCGAGGATTGAGATGGAAAGCCTTCTTCTTTGATACTAAACAGAAAACTAACGGAAACAAATACGGACTTAAATCTTCCAGGAACCCACCACCTATTCCGGAATTAGAAGCCTTCGAAAAAGACCTTTCCGAACTCATTAGAAAAATTAGATTCCGTAAATACAGTAACCAACTACAGAGAGATATGAAGGAAAAAATTAGAGAAATTAACAACTCGAATAGGATCTTCGTTAACTCTGGTAAGACAAAAAACTTATATGCGGTTGATAAGGACGTTTACAGGCGCCTAATTTCGAATAGCATCATAGATACATACAAAAAAGATAACACAAATTTATACAGAGGTAAATTTGGAGGCAAGAAGAATAGCTAACAATCTTAAAATTAGCGATAGGATAGAATATCTCCCCCACCACCCTTTATTACCCTAAAAGGCCATAAAGCTAATTTTAATAAAAACCCTAAACGTAGATTGATTAATCCGGCTAAAATTGAAATAGGCATTATTACCAAATATAATTCAGATCGTATTTTAATTAAGTTAGATAGATAGTGAATTAAGTTTACAGATTTGGAAAACTAGCAAGTCAGTAATAGATTGCTTTAAAGGGATTAGCCATAAGCATAACTACAAATTTACGCAGTTTGAGATTGTTGACTTTAACCCGTCAATATCCAGGCCTTTGCTCCTAAAAGCATTAGACTTCGCCAAGCAGTATGTCAACATCGATAACTCGGAAATAGATATTATCATATATGTGAGGAAATCACTTCTTTTTTACGAGGATTCCACCTGG